>NC_057808.1:203730359-204030359 GCF_018294505.1 Triticum aestivum
TGTAACTCGGTGTCTGTGAGGCACGCCGGTTGCGGCGGCCGACATTGTCGGTGGACCACCCGGTGTGGTGGACGAGGGCGTAGATGAGGTAGCTCCGGTGCGGTGGTGAAGCGCGACCGTCGTCTTCGTCATCGTCGTCCGGCACAGAGGTGGGGAACGGTGGGGAAAGAGACGAGACGAGGGGCGATTCGAGGGTTGGCGGCGAATTAGGGGTTTGAGCAATCTGGGCGCGGAAGGGGACGGTGGAGAAGAGAGATTTTGCAGGGCTGGAATTGGGGCCGCCAGATATTTCAATCCGAAACATGGAAGCGCGAACTTATATTGTCGTCGTCCTTTGGGGGGGGGGTGGCTGGGTGCTACGCGTCCGTCCGACACACGCGACCACCCCGACAGGACTATGCTTCGGTGCCTTAAGGCACCTGCCTTTGTGTCCATGACATGTGGGCCCAACAGGTGGCTGGCCCACATGTCAGTGACCCAAAGACAGTTGCCTTTAAGGCACCGAAGCAGCGTCCACCCCGACACGACCCTGGTCTGCCTGGTGCGCCTACATTTGAGAATGCAAACGAATCTTCTTTCATTTGCAAACGAATCTGTATGTATTACCATGCCCGTGTTTTCCTTGCAATAATTAGTCATTCGAAACGAGATACTCCATCCGTTCACTTTTGTAAGTCGTTTCAGACAACTTAAAATGAACTGTTTTGCACATTGTCTGAAATGTCTTCAAGGTCTTATAAAAGTGAACAGAGGGGTACTATAAATTAATTAATGAGGAGTTATTTGAAAAAAATTCGAAACGGTACCCACGCTAACGTGGATTAGAGAGTGTGTGACGTAATTAGTTATTTGAATTAGAGTGTGTGTCACGTAGTTAGTTATTTGAATTAGAGTGTGTGTCACGTAGCGATCTCCAATTCTAACGTGGATTTCGCATTTCACTGTATCCACGCTACTTTTTTAATACAAATTCATATGTATATGATGAACACCATGGTAGTGAGAAAACTTTTGGATGGATTCAAACATATGACCTACAAAATAGCACAACAAACTGAGTCAATGTCAACTTTTCGAAACTTAGTATGGCACGAATTCGAAATAATTACCCGTATGCCTGGTCCTCGGTTCAAATCTTACAATGTACACCGAATTGAAACATCGATATTAAGTCTCGTACTATGTACATTCAAATGTTGTTTTTAGCCCCCCCCCCCGCACAAACGCTACATACTTCCTGTATCGGTCAATCTTCCTCTCCTAACCACCTTAGGAAGCTATCGGTTTCCAACACACGTTCATTCTTTATCTCCATGTTTCGATCTCTAAGTCTCTCAACTACACAACCCCTTTTTCCACTCTATTACCAAATGTATTTACCTCACACACCCGCCATTGCACCCCATGCCGAGCTCTCTCTCTCTCCCCCCTCTCCCTCTCACCCTCTCGCGCTAAATACATGCATTGCCTATCTAGCCCCCCAACCTCTCGTGCACACACACGCACGTTGTATATCTAGGTCACTCCCTCGAGACTGTCTCACTCTTTCTTCCGCACGGCGGGCCACACTCGCTCAATCTCACTCTCTTTATCTGAGTCTCGTTTAACCTCGTTTTCTTTCACACACAAATGATATATCTCCCTATTCGGGCCTCGATCGACACACTCTATACTCTCTCACGCAGATTGTCTATCTAGGTCAGTCCATCCAAGCCGCCGCCACTCTTTCGACCTCATGGTGGGCCACGCTCACTCAATCTCTCTCTCTCTCTCTCTGTATGTCTCGATTGACCTCGCTCTTTCTCGGACAAAAACGATATATCACCATGTTTGAGCCCAATTCGACCTATTCACATTGTATACTCTCTCACGCACATCGTCTATCTAGGTCACTCTCTCCAACCCGTCTCACTCTTTCGATCGCACGGCGACCCTATGTGATCGGTTGACCTTGCTTCCTCCCACGCACAAAATATATCTACACATCTGTGACTAGATCATCTCTCAAGCTCTATCTTACAGCCCTCACCCTTGCCAAAAAGCTCAATCGGACAATATCTCTCCAGAGCATATATATTTGTTCAATGAATGTCGGACCACACTCAATTTGTCTCTCTATCTATATGTCTCTCGATTGACCTCGCTTTCTCACACCGTATCTTCCACGCGTTGAAGCTACTACCTCTCCATCCCTCGCAAAGCCGGAGCTATTTACATTGCGAGGGGCACTCCAACCTTGGATTAATTTGTGTAGGCATTTATTCCGGTCGGTTTAGATTATATTTTCGTAGCATTCGGCCCACAACTACTCCAAACACCGTTGCAACCCATGCAACTCCCCTAGTTGTTTTCCCTCTGGCTCGGTCATCGCTCTCTCGGACGTCCTTTCTCGCCTTCAACGTCGCACCATGGTATTATTGAAAAATATGTTGTTCTCTTTAATTATTATAAATAAGCTACAAAACTACACACCGATAGTCCACTTGGAATGGAACAAATTTTGACCCACAAATTAAAGTGCTACAAACTACACACCAAGGGGCCCACATGTCATGAAAAAAATTTGGACCCATATACAAATTAAAAAATAAAGGATGAGGATCGAACATGCGCCTGGGCCTTCAAGCCGCACGTCAATAGGCAACATACGTAGAATAGCAATGTTTGTTGTACCCCCTTTGTTCACATAATATTTTTATATTACCACAGCCTAATTAATGGATAACATGTAATATTATTTTTAGTACTATTCGCCTTCACTTACTGGTGGGTTCCATGTGTGCTCTCTCTCTCCTCCCCTTCTGCGTTTAGACGCACGGGCAAACACGAAGAACTCGCGGGCGATGTTGCCGTTGACCATATCTGGACGCGTTCACAAGTCACGGCACCAGTTTCACGTACTAGCAGCACTAGTCAGTGTGTACGTGCAATGCACGTTAATTTGGAACTATATTAAGTGCATGCGGATATTAACTATTAGGATATTATTTGCATGTTGTCATGTGATTAGCACTATTTTTGGCATGAAATTAACTACACGCTAAACGTGTTGAGCGCTCGACATTGAAGCAGTCTAGGTCATTGGATGACAAGGAATACATGTGGCTTGATGATGTTTTATATTTAATTTGATACGGCTCTAGCAGAACATTCAATCGATCAAACCATACATTTCGTTCAGTCTGACTCCGACTTTAAATTATACGACGATCGATATAAAATAAACGGAAATGATAAATGTTCGGATTTTAAGCATGGCAATCCGAACGTTTTTCATGGCAAATTTAGATTACGCGGCGGCGGCGGGGGCGTCTCGCGGTGGGAAGCGGCTCCTCTGCCGTGCTTTGTGTGTCGTCGGGCCACTGACCGACGGCGACGGCGGCGTCTTGCGCCGTTGTTGGCGTACTCCTGGACGTTCGCCTAGCTTCAAGGAAGGCCAAAATGTTCTGGACTTCGGAGCGAGTCAACTGGCGGGAGGAGGCGACTGGTGTTGGTGCAAGGAAGCGGTCGACGGCGGCCATCCATGCCGCTGAGGGGGGCACTGGCACCCGCGCGGGGATAGGCGCTGTCAACGGCGCGACGGAGACATTCGTGTGCACGGGCACCGGCACGGGCGCACACGTCAGTGCACGCGCAGGCGCATGCGCTGGCAGGTGCACGGGCACCGACACGGGCGTGCGCGTCAGTGCACGCGCAGGCGCATGCGCTGGCAGGTGCACGGGCGCGTGAAAGTCGGCGGGGACCTCGTGGAACCCCGTGGGATCAAGCTCGGCGACAATGTGTGGCTCCGAGCCCATCAATGCCACGGGGATGGGCGCTGGCGCAGTCGGGGCGACGGGAGCCGGAACGGGAGCGGGGACAGGCGCGGCGTCTTCCCGCAAGGCCAGTTCAAGCTCGTCCCAAAGCGCCTTATGTTCTTGAGACTCCGGCTGGGTGTCTTCCTCAGGAAACTGGAACACTAAGGGAAGACCATCGTGATGCGGCATGGCGTACGTTTAGGTCAGGCTAGTTGGAGGTAGACGACAGGAGAATCGGAGAGGAAGAGAGAGGATTGTAGCGATACCGGGTAGTGCGGGGTTGATTTTAAACTGCGGCGCCGGCGACATTAAAAGTGAGAGCAGTTGGGACGACGGTGGGCGGCGGAGCCTGGTCAAAGGGCTCGCCTCCTGGTGAGCCTGCACAGCTGTCTGCTCGCACGCCTCCCTGACAGCCGGCACAGCGGTCTGCTCGCACGCCTCCCGTCGACTCACACACTTGCTCGGATGGCACCTGCCGATGAGAAGCGGGGACTCGTGGCGGCACGTAAACGCCCAGGGTTTCAATAGTGAAAGCGTTCGCCTTAATGTGACAGGTCTTTGTTCCAAAATACCTTGGCTCTTCATTTGTGCAACTTGTCATAAGCAGCTTGTCTCAAATTGAAGAAAAAACTTACGAAGTAATATTTGTGCCATATCACGTGACCATGCTTAGTTTCAAGAATTTATGCTCACTTTTGGATTTTCTGAAATTTAAGATCCAGGATTCGAAACAATATCATAACCTGCATCATGCAATAAATTTTCATGCCGTACATCTGTCCTGTTGTATTTCTTAAGAAAGGATTTGGTCAAACATTTTGCTTAGTTAGACTTCAGACAAGTTATATATGCAGAGTAAAAGGATAATCCCTCCGTACTAGTGCATTGCCTGATATATTAACTCAAGTACTAGGCACGAACAAACGGGCTCAATTCTGTGCTCATCCTGGTGTAGTAGTAGTAGTAGTACTAGGCAATGCAGTTGACGGGTGACCTTGACGAGCGGCGACCGAGGGAATTGAACCGTGCTCGGCACGGTAGGTAACGTTGTCTAGTTACTAAAGCATCCCTCCGTTGTTCATCGGTAGTCATTATGGACCGGGGACATGAGGGGAATTTCCTAGGGCTGGAATTCTGGCCGCCAGATATTTCGACTTGAAACGCTGAGGCTCGACTGGTTGGGGTTGCCTAATGTGCGTACCACGCACGCCACCGAAGGACACGAGCCCGTTTTTTTTCCGGATCAACACGAGCCAAGGTCTAGCTGGTACGCCGTTGGGTCCTACCATTCAAGAATACGAAAGGAACCTTTTAAATTTCCGAACAAATCTATGTGTATTACAATACCCGTATTTTCCTTGCAAATACTAATCTCAACGTGGTAATTGATTTATGACGAGTTGTTGAATTAGAGTGAGTTTGTGATACAGTGATCTCAATGTGGATTTCACATTTCATGGTATCCCTAGTAAGTTTTCCAATGCAAATTCAAATTTAAAAGATGAACAATATGGAGGTGAGAAAACTTTGTATGTATCAAGCATATGACCACACACACACATAGAGACACACACGCACGAACACAACAACAATCCAATAAGTATAGTGCATCAATTTTTCCAAACCATGCATGTATGACACGAATTCAGAATACTCCTATTCCTAAATATTAGTCTTTTAGAGAGTTCAACAAGTGACTACATACGGAGCAAAATGAGTGAATCTAGACTCTAAAATATGTCTATATACATCTGTATGTGCCAGTCCATTTGAAGCCCCTAAAAAGACTAATATTTAGGAACGAAGGGAGTAAAATGTAAGACATCCATGGTCCTCAGTTCAATATTTAAAATGAACATGAAACTGAAACATGAATATTAAGTCTAGTACTACAGTACATGTAAATGTTGTGTTTAGGCGGAGCTATGATTGTCGGGGGTCAACCCCTCGACCTTAGATAAAATTGCGGAGCTCTGTTTAGGGTTGTTTAGATTATATTTGTCCCCACCCTCCCAACCACCGATTGGTTGTGCACCCCCACCCCTCCTCCCCAGGAGAAATATCATGTGCCCCCATACCTTAGATGCTATATGCCGATACGAGTTGCTTGGAGCTTGTAGATCTGAGATATAGCAGCTCACATGATGTGTCTTAATATTTTTGCAGGAAACCTTGATGAGTTTGAGAATGGCTGTAGCGACCCGACCCGAATGGATCAAGTCTCTGTGCTTAAGTGTCATCCCTGGATCGGTATGCTGACACACACAGTACTCGAGGATTTATAACAGAGGTAAATCACATGTATAAAGTAACGTAAATACTATTACCTCAATCCAAATAGCGGAAGTAACAAGGTTGTGGATTCCCATCAACACCAATGGCAAAGTTGAGTGTAGAAATCGTAACCCTAACGAATCACTTACTCGTCGTAAGATATCCTGCAACATGAAACGTTGCAGCCCGAAAACGGGTCAGCACATGGAATATGCTGGCAAATTCACACCATAGAGAAATGATGAACAAAGGCTATCACTACATGCATATATGGCTGGTGGAAAAGCTCTATGGTTATAATGTTTTTGCGAAAAGCCAATTTTTCCCTACTTCAAAGGAATAAATTTTATTTAACTATCATGGTGGTTGTGAAACATTGAGATGGTTGACAGCATCTCAATCCCAATTAAATGTCATCAATAACCCAACAAAATTAATTAGAAGTAACATAGTGATGAGATTCACATGATAATCCAAGTACTAGATACTCAAGTTGTCCATAACCGAGGACACGGCTAACCATGATTAGTTTGTACACTCTACAGAGGTTTGTGCACTTTTCCCCACAAGACTCGATCTCCTCCATTGGATTACTCGCACTACATGGTGTTTGAGTAACGGATGACCGAGACACAGTCTTTCAGAAGTGTTTGCACCTTACGTATGGGTAGACAGTTACACCTACTTTCCCCTACATCTGCTAGTCTACCACTGTAAGAGTTCACACAACTTAGTCAACTATGCTAGAGCCCATAATAGCTTGCGGCTGCACACGGAAGTTTCTAGCATGAATAATCTCATGATCCCTTTGAACCTGGGTGGCGGTCCAAAAGAAAAACAGGCAATCCTGGAATACCCAGGTACCTCAATCCACCTAGATGTGAGTTTTAGTTGCCACCTTAAGTAAACCATTAATTAACAATCTCACATCTGTCATGGAAATCTCTCAAACCCAATCCACGTCTACGGGCATAGCATGGCAATAATAATAGCAAACGTAGAAGTAACTCCCAAGGGTTTGATAATAAAACAGGTAATAGGTACTACCTCAACTACTTCCCAGTTCCCACAATTTAATTAGATCCTAATCATGCAATATTTGAGGAATAGATCTAATGCAATAAAACTGGGTATGGAAGGTATGATCAAAGTGTGAACTTGCCTGCAATGTTGATGAAGATGATTCGCACTCAAAACTCTGGATAGATCTACTCGTCACACTCCGGTCAATCTATCGAGAGCAAGCAATAGTAACCACACATAAGCAATCACTCAAAAGATCAGAAAGAACGAAGAAGACGATTCGGGAAACATCAAAACCAAGCAAATAACTCTTGCAACATAAAACAATTTCTAACAGTACCAAAATTATATGAATTTGGCCTTATCAGAAATTTTAGGTCAGGAGCTTCGATTTGCAAAAAGAATCAACTAAATCGGAGCTACGAAACTCAAGTTATGAACAAAAGAAGTTTGAATACAAATCTGTTTGAATTCAAATTTTAAAACTTTCAAAAACATGTTTAAGTTGTTTTACTGGATAGAGGAGATCATAACGAAGACGTGGGCGTTGGTTTCGTTGGATTTGGACAAATGAGTAAAAAGATGTGGTTGTCTGAAAAGCAGGGACTAATTGATAAGAAAACTTATTACAAATAGGTCCCTGGTGTAAAATAAACAGAAAAAGAAAAATTTAAATAGCGAACGTTCGTTAACTAGGATCTAAACAGTGGACGTTCGCTGTTTAATAAAACCTAAAAAAACAGAACTAGGTTTTCTTAATAAAACCAAAACAAATAAAAATAAATAAATAAACCGGGGCGGTTCACGGTTTTATACCGGCTCGGGCAAATAAACCGGCGGCGGCGGCAGTTCCGGCGAGATGGCGCGGGGCTCCGGCGAGGGCGGCGAGGTGGCTTCGGGGCTCGGCTGCGACGGGCGGAGGCACGGGGAGGCGCGGCGCGATGCGGCGGTGGTGACGGCAGTGGCCGAGGGCGACGGAGGAGCGCGGGGCGAGGCGGCGGATCTCGCCGGCGGCGGCGGCTATGCGGGAGCGGGCGGCGGCGGGAGCAGAGAGGGAGAGGGGGTCGGGGCGGAGCTATTTAAGAGCGGGGGCGAGGAGGTGGCGTGGGGAAGGGGGCAGAGGAGGCCGGAGGCGGCACGGCGTCCATGGCGGCGCGGCGGCGTGCGGGAGGCGGAGTCCCGCTCGGGGCTCGGGGACGAGTGGCGTGGGCCGGCTGGGCCGTGGCCTGGCGAACTGGGCAGCCCGGTCCGGTCGGTCCAGAGGAATTTTTTTTTAACAGCGCAAGGAAAATAAAAAAAACCTTAAATAAATAAAAAAAACTATAGGCATATAATATACCAAAATTTTCAGAAAAAGATTTCCTACATCATGGGCATTTTTGCAAAGTCAAATAAAATCCTCACAAATTTAAATAAATCAAACAGTGCTTCTGCCTTAATAAAATCCAATAAAAATCATTTTAAAAATACCAAAATGATTTCAAATTTATTTTTCTCCAATTTTCTGATGTAGGGAATCATGTTATCCTATTTTCTGTATATTTTTATTTTGGAGAAAAATACTTTGAATAAGACTCAAATAACTCCAAATTAAAAAATAATTTCCAAAAGGACTTTGAATTTGACCTTTGAAACTCCCAACTCATATTTCCTATGTTTTGAAGAAGTCGTTTTATCTTCTCTCGTGAAAATCATTGAGTTGCATAAAGTTTCAGAAATGTGAAATATTTTCAAATGAAATTCAAATATTTTCAACACCCCTTGTCATTTAAATAAATGGAAGAAGTCATGTCATCTTCTCTCCAGGGTTTTGTGGTGAAAGAATTTGAATTCATGGAGATCATAAAAGCAAAATGAAAGTTTGGGAAAGTCCTTTTATTCCCTCTCATTTAACTTTCAAAAGATTTCGAATTCCACTCACTTTCAGTCAATCAATCAAACAATCAATCCAATCTATCTGTTTATTATAACATTCCAAAATTTAGAATTTTGGGATGTTACAAACCTACCACCCTTAAAATAAATCTCGTCCTCGAGATTCGGAGAGGCTAGAAAGAGAAAGGTTAGGGTTTGGGGTCTCCTCAAAATCCATCGATCATCTCAGGGGTCTGGGGTGCTACCACCCTTAGAAACATTGTTACGGTTCCACCAGAACTCGTATACTCCATCCTTGTTGTTGACAGTGTCAGTCTTCTCAGATTTTCAAAAAAATTCCTTCCCTGGCTCTTTGGGTAGCGGCATAAGCTTTTCCTCAATTCTTCTGTCTTTCATCTTGGTAAGGTTATTCCGAGATTGGGTCTTCTTAGCTGACGGGTCTGGCGCCAATACTAAACAACTATCGACATCTCATGGTGGTCAACAATTTACGGTTTCTCCTGCAGGAAATGGGTCTGGGTTGAACCTCACCGTATAACCTACGGTTGGCAACAACTGCCGTGTACAAGGGGGAAAATACTTACACCATTCTAAGGTTCAGACAAGGTTTAATACCGTCGTCTCTCTACTATAGGTAGGTCACTCAGATTTACCATACCATATAGCAAAGCGAACAATAAGAGTAAGTCGGTATGGTGATCAATCCATCCCGCACCCAAATCATTACCTTGTACATGGTTTAGCGAATCTCGCATTCTAACACTCGGTCATCCTCACAAGCATTGCAGAATTTCTCTTGTCGACGAACCAAGTTCGGATAAATCCATGGATTCTGCAAGCCAAACAAACATCTATCATTCCTTCACAACTCTCAGGTTTTGCGTAACTCCTATAAGATCGTTGTCGATAAAAATCATAACTTCTTCCAGGGTCTTCCCTTCAACAAGAGTGTGCTTGCTTCTTGGCAGGTCCTGGAGCCTGTGGGTTATGGCCCATCTCATCACTTGTAGTCCTTGAATTTATCATCGGGTAACTGATCCTTAATCCAACATCCAACTTCCTGGTATTCTTAAATCCATCCAATTGTACTGTCTTCCTTCCTTCTATTGGCACCACTAGGACATGATTACTCAGACTCATCATCGAATTTCCATTGATACATATTTCCAACATCATACCTCTTTTATATCCAATAGTAATTTATCTCTTCATCCTCGAGGAATATCCCACATACCGAGATAAAAAAACTTATACTATGAAGTCCATACTCCACTTCGTGGAACATAATTATCCTTTCCAGGGTCAAGCGTCCTTACAGGGGAATATTGGCCATCTCTGCATGGCACTTCTTCAACTGGGAAAGGTGAAACACATCATGAACTCATGACAGTCCTTCGGGTGACTCCAGCTTGTTGGCCACTTCTTCCATACGTTCCAAAACTCGGTATGGTCCTACAAATCTCGGGGCTAACTTTTCCTTAACTCCAAATCGTTTAACTCCTCGCAGAGGGAACACACGAAAACATGCTCCGTCTCCAATTTCATAGACTACCTCCTTTACATCCAATAATACTCCATACCCTCATATTCTTGGGGTATCCAACATATCGAGATAAAACTCATACTTATTTTGTTCGGAATCCACTTCGTGGAATATCCTTACCTTTTCCAAGGGTCAAGTTTCCTCACAGGGTACTACCACCCTTAAAATGCACAATCTTCCATAGACCATATTTTTCATATCCTCGAAAATGGTCAAAATCATTCTTCATAGAGTAACAACTCATAAAATCCAAATCAATACCAATGATGCTAACTTTATTGATTCTCAAATTATTACAATCTCCTGCATTCCATTACATGCCTCAATCCGACACCTCACTAATAAAAGAAATGTCCACACTACTACTACTATATTACTCGTTGCACTCAACTATTTGTCACAACTCTCCGTCTCCTTGGGGCATTCTCTGGCAAAGTGCCCTGCTTCATCACAACGGAAACATATTACTTCTGACATATCTCGAGGTTTCCTTGTGATTATATAGCCTCCTAGGGTCCTCATCTTCCCCTTTGGGCAATCATTGTGGTAGTGTCCTGAATTTTTGCACTTGAAACATGTGATATGACTCAGGTCTCTCTTTGTAGAAATTGGGTTGTTCCTGGCATCCAATCTACTTCTCTTCCTGGACTTTTCCGTTCCAATCAGGGCTTCTATTTCCTGTGGGTCATACTCTACTTCCTCTGTCGGAAATTCTACTAAATCCCCATTCAGACAATTTTGGTAGATGTGTCCTTCTTCTCCACATGAATAGCATGACTTGGTGCAGGGTTTAATTGGTTCTTCTTTGCGTGTGTCCTCCACCTCTTCCTTCATCACAGATTCCTCTAAATTTTCCATGAGGGCTCTTTTCATTTCTTCTTTCTTCTGCTGGACGGTCCTTTGTACCATGGGGTACATGTGACACTGAGCAGGGTAGTGGGTAGTCCCTTCACACAAGAAACAAGTGATCTGCCTAGTTGGGCATTCTTCAGCTGGGTGACTTCCCTCACAATTAGGGCATTCCTCCTTGTGTTCCTTATGGTTGTGGCCTATTTCTCCACAAGGCTTGTATGCACAAGGTTTCTTCATATCCTTTCCATAAGGCTTCAATTTCTGGGACACAAGACGAGATCTTTGTAGAGTCCACTTAAATTCTTTCCAAGTGGTTACTTCTTGCCATCCATTGATGGTTTGGTACATCCTCCACCAAGTAGCAGCACCTCTTTCAAAACATTGAAGAGCATGCCGGGTCATATCCTTTCCGACTATAGGGTTATTCTTCATGTGATCCTCCATGTTCTGAATCCATCGGTCCGTCTCCAATTGACTCATCGGTCCAGAAAATACAAGCTCATCTCCATTCATCCTCTATTGGGTCCAAGGGTTTGGGGTGAGATAAGAGAGATAGAGAGAGATACACACAATGCAAACAATAGTTTTGAAAAGACAGATTTTTTTTATTGTGGCTGTCGGAAAAACATCAAACAAATGACAGCTCACAAACGTCGCATCTAACGTAGGCATATAACAGGGGTTGGGTCTTCTAAAAGTCAATAAGTCTTCAACGTCGCCAAACTCTTGAAATCTTGTTCATGTCTTCGATGGCTTCTTCCAATCATGCTTGTCCTTCTCAAGTTCTTTTGCCAAATCATCTCTGTTGACGCGAAGTCTCTCGTGACGTCCTTTATATTTCTGGAGTTGCGTTCCAAACTTCTGGGTCTCAACATCCTTGGCATGAACCATGATACTACTGTCCTTCAGTTCCTGACGAGTCTCCGTTATCTCGAGGTTTTGCTTTCCCTGCTTGGCTACTTTCAGTTTCTGGGTTCTGAGTTCTTCATGAAACACTTCTTTGTCAAATACAGCTTCCTGCAGGTCCATCCTAAACTTCTTGATGTAATACTCCGGATCCTGGTGATACACCGGTCTAAAGTTAAAACTTCATCTTGCTGATAGGTGCTCCATCAGCCTTCTACCATCCAATCCTTCCATGCATATGCATGCTTAACTCGGCATCGTGACAATAGCATAAGCGGACGATAACTTCACGGATAGCTGTGTTTTCTGCTCTTGTCATTACCATGAGCTATCATTCCATAGTTGGTATCTCCTGCCTTAGGGTTTCCTTGACAAAACTTTGAGTTTCTAACTCTCCATGTTTCGGTCTTTCTCCGATACACCTTGCTCTCGAGTATTGATAGCTTCCATAGTCTGCCAAGTTCCATAAGGGTAACCTTCCTAGGTCATACACATCTGGCAATTCTTCAGAGCCTTCAAATTCTCCCAGTCTTCGGAGTCTTCAACCATTGTAGTTTCCATTATCATAATGCATGGTAAAATCCTCTTCATTCCGAATGGTCTTAGTTGTTCGATATCCTGTACTTCTTGAAGTGGTCTCATCCGTCGAATCTTCGTGTGGTCAAAAGGGGAAAGGGGTATGGTCTCACTAAACGAAATATTTGAATAAGCTCAGAAGAGAAGAGAGGTAAAAGATCTTTTTGAAAAGGGAAGTTTTAGGGAAAATCCTTCCTATGGGCTTGCCAGTTTCTAGGGTCACGTCCTACAGTCAACATGTGCTCTGATACCATCTTGTAGCGACCCGACCCGAATGGATCAAGTCTCTGTGCTTAAGTGTCATCCCTGGATCGGTATGCTGACACACACAGTACTCGAGGATTTATAACAGAGGTAAATCACATGTATAAAGTAACGTAAATACTATTACCTCAATCCAAATAGCGGAAGTAACAAGGTTGTGGATTCCCATCAACACCAACGGCAAAGTTGAGTGTAGAAATCGTAACCCTAACGAATCACTTACTCGTCGTAAGATATCCTGCAACATGAAACGTTGCAGCCCGAAAACGGGTCAGCACATGGAATATGCTGGCAAATTCACACCATAGAGAAATGATGAACAAAGGCTATCACTACATGCATATATGGCTGGTGGAAAAGCTCTATGGTTATAATGTTTTTGCGAAAAGCCAATTTTTCCCTACTTCAAAGGAATAAATTTTATTTAACTATCATGGTGGTTGTGAAACATTGAGATGGTTGACAGCATCTCAATCCCAATTAAATGTCATCAATAACCCAACAAAATTAATTAGAAGTAACATAGTGATGAGATTCACATGATAATCCAAGTACTAGATACTCAAGTTGTCCATAACCGGGGACACGGCTAACCATGATTAGTTTGTACACTCTGCAGAGGTTTGTGCACTTTTCCCCACAAGACTCGATCTCCTCCGTTGGATTACTCGCACTACATGGTGTTTGAGTAACGGATGACCGAGACACAGTCTTTCAGAAGTGTTTGCACCTTACGTATGGGTAGACAGTTACACCTACTTTCCCCTACATCTGCTAGTCTACCACTGTAAGAGTTCACACAACTTAGTCAACTATGCTAGAGCCCATAATAGCTTGCGGCTGCACACGGAAGTTTCTAGCATGAATAATCTCATGATCCCTTTGAACCTGGGTGGCGGTCCAAAAGAAAAACAGGCAATCCTGGAATACCCAGGTACCTCAATCCACCCAGATGTGAGTTTTAGTTGCCACCTTAAGTAAACCATTAATCAACAATCTCACATCTGTCATGGAAATCTCTCAAACCCAATCCACGTCTACGGGCATAGCATGGCAATAATAATAGCAAACGTAGAAGTAACTCCCAAGGGTTTGATAATAAAACAGGTAATAGGTACTACCTCAACTACTTCCCAGTTCCCACAATTTAATTAGATCCTAATCATGCAATATTTGAGGAATAGATCTAATGCAATAAAGCTGGGTATGGAAGGTATGATCAAAGTGTGAACTTGCCTGCAATGTTGATGAAGATGATTCGCACTCAAAACTCTGGATAGATCTACTCGTCACACTCCGGTCAATCTATCGAGAGCAAGCAATAGTAACCACACATAAGCAATCACTCAAAAGATCAGAAAGAACGAAGAAGACGATTCGGGAAACATCAAAACCAAGCAAATAACTCTTGCAACATAAAAAATTTTCTAACAGTACCAAAATTATATGAATTTGGCCTTATCAGAAATTTTAGGTCAAGAGCTTCGATTTGCAAAAAGAATCAACTAAATCGGAGCTACGAAACTCAAGTTATGAACAAAAGAAGTTTGAATACAAATCTGTTTGAATTCAAATTTTAAAACTTTCAAAAACATGTTTAAGTTGTTTTACTGGATAGAGGAGATCATAACGAAGACGTGGGCGTTGGTTTCGTTGGATTTGGACAAACGAGTAAAAAGATGTGGTTGTTTGAAAAGCAGGGACTAATTGATAAGAAAACTTATTACAAATAGGTCCCTGGTGTAAAATAAACAGAAAAAGAAAAATTTAAATAGCGAACGTTCATTAACTAGGATCTAAACAGTGGACGTTCGCTGTTTAATAAAACCTAAAAAAACAGAACTAGGTTTTCTTAATAAAACCAAAACAAATAAAAATAAATAAATAAACCGGGGCGGTTCACGGTTTTATACCGGCTCGGGCAAATAAACCGGCGGCGGCGGCGGTTCCGGCGAGATGGCGCGGGGCTCCGACGAGGGCGGCGAGGTGGCTTCGGGGCTCGGCTGCGACGGGCGGAGGCACGGGGAGGCGCGGCGCGATGCGGCGGTGGTGACGGCAGTGGCCGAGGGCGACGGAGGAGCGCGGGGCGAGGCGGCGGATCTCGCCGGCGGCGGCGGCTATGCGGGAGCGGGCGGCGGCGGGAGCAGAGAGGGAGAGGGGGTCGGGGCGGAGCTATTTAAGAGCGGGGGCGAGGAGGTGGCGTGGGGAAGGGGGCAGAGGAGGCCGGAGGCGGCACGGCGTCCATGGCGGCGCGGCGGCGTGCGGGAGGCGGAGTCCCGCTCGGGGCTCGGGGACGAGCGGCGTGGGCCGGCTGGGCCGTGGCCTGGCGAACTGGGCCGGCCCGGTCCGGTCGATCCACAGGAATTTTTTTTAACAGCGCAAGGAAAATAAAAAAACCTTAAATAAATAAAAAAACTATAGGCATATAATATACCAAAATTTTCAGAAAAAGATTTCCTACAGCATGGGCATTTTTGCAAAGTCAAATAAAATCCTCACAAATTTAAATAAATCAAACAGTGCTTCTGCCTTAATAAAATCCAATAAAAATCATTTTAAAAATACCAAAATGATTTCAAATTTATTTTTCTCCAATTTTCTGATGTAGGGAATCATGTTATCCTATTTTCTGTATATTTTTATTTTGGAGAAAAATACTTTGAATAAGACTCAAATAACTCCAAATTAAAAAATAATTTCCAAAAGGACTTTGAATTTGACCTTTGAAACTCCCAACTCATATTTCATATGTTTTGAAGAAGTCATTTTATCTTCTCTCGTGAAAATCATTGAGTTGCATAAAGTTTCAGAAATGTGAAATATTTTCAACACCCCTTGTCATTTAAATAAATGGAAGAAGTCATGTCATCTTCTCTCCAGGGTTTTGTGGTGAAAGAATTTGAATTCATGGAGATCATAAAAGCAAAATGAAAGTTTGGGAAAGTCCTTTTATTCCCTCTCATTTAACTTTCAAAAGATTTCGAATTCCACTCACTTTTAGTCAATCAATCAAACAATCAATCCAATCTATCTGTTTATTATAACATTCCAAAATTTAGAATTTTGGGATGTTACAATTGCACACAATTTGTACAAAAACTACTTAGATGCCTTTTGATCCCATATCCAACGACCTCGAAGCTCGTATCACCGTAGCATCTAAGATGAAGGAGGACATCATATTCTCCTGTATGTAAGAATATCATGTGCTACCACACCTTAGATGCTTTGGTGATACAAGCTCTTCGGAGGCGTTGGATTTGTGACCCAACACCTCCTCGGTGGTTCGAATGGTTTTTTGCAGAAAAGCCCCAAAAGAGTTCGGCCACTGCTTACAAGCACAAAGACTGCTCAGATGCCATTGGATCTCAGATCAAACGACCTCCAAGCTCGTATCACCGTAGCATCCAAGCTGCGATAGCACCTTATGTTTTCTCGCACGGGAGAGTATGAGGTGCTCCCGCACCGTAGATTCTATGGTGATACGAGTTCACTGAGATCTAACGGCCCACAGTAGGAGGTTTGAATGTTTTTGCAATATACGACTTATAGAGTTTGGGAAATGCGCAGAAAGTACAAGTACTACGCATGTGCCATCTGATCACTGATCATACGACCTAGATGCTCATATCACCGTAGCGGGTAATTAAGCTACGGGGAGCACCTAATATGAGCACCGGGGAGCCGTTGGATCGAAGATGCAGCGGCACACACGAGGCCTGAATGTTTTATTTGCAAAAAAACCTTTGGAGAGTTTGGAAATTGCGCATAATTACAAAGACTACTCCCAAGCCATTGGATCTCACTTCCAACGGTGTAAAAACTCATATCACCATAGTATCTAAGCTGCGGGGTGGATGTGATATTCTATGCCGCTGTCATTTTTGTTCTTAAACTTGCAAAATACGTGTAACTCGTGCCGTTACTTGTCTAACCGCGCCAAGTGTTTGTTCAAAAAAACCATCCTACACTGAAATATCGGAACAACACACGGGGGTCCCACTTGTCATTAATCAAATTTGGACCTAAAACTAACAAATCTGAAAGATGAGATTCGAACTGGCAACCTGGACTACAAAGCGTAAGTCGATAGCCTGAAAAAATGAACGGTTGTTGGCTTTGTCCCATAACTTGATTTTATACAGTACTTGCGTTGAGTAGAGTAGAGGGAGTGCCTCGTCAACACGTGCATGACCGTTGTCTCACTTACTGGTGGGTCCCAGGTCTGCGATCTCAATCTCTCTTCTCTCCATCGTCTAACCTTTGCACGGGCACACACGAAGAGCGGCGCTAGCTTGCCGTGGTGTTATTACAACTAAAAAAAAGCTTGGAAAATAGAAGAATCGCCTAGAACAAGAGACGTTGTGGCTGGTCGAGACGGAGCTAACCACATCTATCCTCCGTGCCACGTTTGCATGATGAAGCTGTGTGGCTAGTGGGGTGTTTTCGACCGACTGACTGGGTCCCGAGGTCGAACCATAGGTACTACGTCTGATATAGTATATTTTTACACGCACATTTTTCCTCCGTGCCGAGACGTGACACACCCTACCGCGCGGTTTCGGAGTCCTCCCGGGTGGTGCACGCATATATTCTTCCTGACGTGGGACGCCCTACCGCGCGTTTTCTGGGTCCTCCTCGGTCGTAGCGTCGAAGCAAGTAAATGAGTCGTCAAATCACGAAAGACCACCTTTCCCGCCGAGTACATCAGTGAAGCACGGTGGCTAGCTAGTTGGGCTAGTTCGACCGATTAGCTAGGCCGCCGCCACATTTCTTTTTTCACCCCTTTTTTTATCTACTTGCCGGCAGGTAAATTTAAATATCCACCGCAGCGTTTCTCTGGTGTTTGGGTGCGGCAGGATTTTTAATTTTTTGATTGACGGGAGCAGGCGCAGCAGGATTTTTAATTTTTTGATTGACGGGAGCTGGTGCGGCAGCAATTAGTCACGATGACTCCGCCTGTAAAAACCCACTGCTCCCTGATGTGAGAAGTCGTCGACTGGTGTTTTGCCGTGGTGAAAACCAAAAGATTCCCCGCTCCCTCCGCCTTCCCGTAGATTGCATTGCCTTTCAGCCGTTTCGCCCCCTTTGCTTCCTCTCCCCATTGCTTCTACCTGGTGCCATGGCGGCGCAACAGATCACGGAGTCCGAGGTGAGGCGCCTGACACAGGACCTCCATGTCAAGGATGCGGAGCTCAGGGCCAAGGACGTGGAGCTCCGTGAGCTCAAGGAGGAGAGGAGTGCCATGCTCCTCCGTTATGTGCGGGAGTTCACGGAGCTTCAAAAGCGGCAGGCGTCCACCACAAAGATGCTCGAGGCATCGGCGGCGTTGCTGCAGAAAGCGGGAGATACGATAGGCCGTCAGGGGAGCCGGCTGGAGCGCGAGCGGGCCGATCGTGACGAGGTCCAGGATCGCCTCAGCCACTTGGTGAACCAAGTTGCCACACACGTGTTGCGGCTGCATGATGCCTACCGTCGTGCCAGCACGACGATGCCGGCCGTCCGGCTAAACCCGTTCGACCACCCGGTCGACTTCAATGAGTTGTGGCTTCCTGACCTGGTCTCCTTCTTCACCTATATCTCCGAGGAGCTGAGCCGTCTCCGCGCGATGGTGGGGGCTGAGCTGGACAAGGAGGGGTTGCGGGCTGCCGTCGTCGTTGCCGGGCGAATCCTTTCAGGGCTCCATCACCGGAATCCATTCGTGCCATTAGACGCCGTCTTTGACGAGCTGGCTCCCGTCGACCGGGAGCGGGCTCTGCGGGCGGTTGCACCCTGCATCACTAACGTCGCGCGCCTCGAGAAGCAGAGGGACTTCGGTGGTGTTTAGGCGCCCTCTGCATGGGCATGTCCATGTCTCGGCGCAACATGACCGTTGGATCAAACTTAGACGGTGCAGATCAGTCACTGTAGCACAAAGCGTGTGGGTGTGTTTGGTTGCATTCTCATCTCAATATATTTGTTTCCTCTTCGTGTATTTTTGTCAACCTACTAGTGTGGACTCATGCACCCTTCATGCACTCTGCCAAACACCCAAAAGTGGGTCGAGAAGGGAACTTTTGCTCCCATCCCGTGCACCCTTCATACACCCTGCCTAACACTATTCGTGCTTCATATGGTTCATGTTTCGTGGAGTACTGTAGCACCGTACTCTCCGTGCGCTGTGGACCTAGTTCTGTTAACATTGATCTCACCGTTCATTCTCGACCGGACAGTCAAAAAGCGGTACTATGTTACATATAGGAATAGTTGACATGCGCACAACATCATTTGTTATCCTCATATCTTACTACACTAGCAACAAGATTGTGTAGTACTGACGTATGAACCACTGCACATGCCTAGTAGTAGGAGCACTGTGTATGTTCAAGTGGCTGCCGTGTTTCGCACTCCTCCGTCGTAAGAGTGGAAATGCTTGCTGTAATCATTTTTTTCTTCAGAAAAACAGTGGACACGCTCTACCGTGCGGATCCTCCTCCAGCCATGCACTAAATTACTCACTTTCGCCGACGTGTGGGACAGCCAGCACCTGGGTCCACCAGCCATACACTAAATTACTCCGTAGTAGAGTGACGGTAGACTACCCCGATCGAACCGCCGCAGTAATGCCCAATGAGCCGTCAAATCACAAAACCCCCTCCTTTCCAGCATTAAGTTGGACGGACGAAGCAACCATCATTTCACTCTTCTCTCTCAGCTTCCTCTCTTGAAGAAAACCCCCACTCGCTTCGCTTCTCCCTCATCTCGTTCCTCCTTTCACTCTTCTCTCTCAGCTTCCTCTCTTGGATGGACGCCGGAGCACCGGCCGACGTGATGTCTATGGCTCTGGCCAAAACCGTCGAGGCTCATGGTACGAAGAAGCGCAAGCACCCCGCCGAGACTACCGCAGACAAGCTCAAAGCCATCGCCCTGTCCAAGCCCCCCTCTCTGGGATCCCTCATTAAGCAAGTCCAGGTAATGTCTCTTGTTGACGATCTTTTTCTCGATCTTGATCGTGTTTTTTCATCTAACACGCAGTATTAGTACTGGTAGTACAACTTTCTGGGTGATCTTGCATGTGATTTTAGTGTGCCAAATGACGGTTCAAAATTCCTCTTTTGACCAAAACATGCGAGAGGTTGACACTGATTTCTTATAGATTACTTTCAACTACTCCCTCTGTCCCAAATTTCTTGTCTTAGATTTGTCTAGATATGGATGTATCTAATACTAAAATGTGACTTGATACATCCGTATCTAGACAAATCTAAGACAAGAATTTTGGGACGGAGGGAGTACTTTATGAACATCAATGCTACCTTTTAAGAGGGTATATTTGCCTCAGTAACTTGTGTTATGGATATTGCAAGTAATCCCTCTGCTCTCATGCCTTTGAAGACATGTTCTAGTGTCTTTGTTCACTCATTTCTGTGCATATATGTAGTCATATATGGAGTATAATATCGAAAATCATCTTATATTTCTGAACGGAGGTAGTAATAAAATATGGTTTCTGTTTGAATTAGAACCAGATCCGCGGTGGAGATGAAGTTCTCAAAGTCATGCCGTGTGAACTGGAAGACCTGATGATGAGTTCTACTGCTGAACTATCCAGCTGCTGTGTCCTTGTCGCCACGTGTCCTGAACTAGTGTTTTCCTGTAGCATTGTTGTCAGGCGTGTGCTCGAGGCTGTACTTGACCACAACAATTTCCTGGCTGTGCCTTCGATTACGAAGGGTGTGGTTCTTGTAAAGCTTCCCAACAAATCTGATGCGGCCTATCTTCATCATCATGTTTATGAGTGGAAAGACCACTCTGTTAGGTTCTCCATGGTTGACAAGATGGTGATGGTGCATGTAGACATCTCACACGAAGTCCATGGCCTAGTCAGTTATGCGGGGTTCATCCCGTAGGTCGGTGGCAAGAAATAGTCTGCAGAGTTTAGTTAGTGCAACTTTACTTGTCTGTAGTAAGTACTATTGTTTAGTACTTGATTTGTGTTTGTGAACCCTGTATTGTTTATTAGTACTGTCGCTTTTGGTGTCTGAACAGTCTATGTTAATGTCTGTCCACTCAATTCAGTCTGTATAGTTTGAAGTATCCAGATCATATTTTTTGTGAGGACGGTTTATCAATTATGGTTACACTCCAATATCTGTATGCATTGCAGGGTTTGTCGCACCCACCAGGATTTCCAGTCCCATGGATGTTCGGTCCATACGATTTGTCACGACCTTTGGACTGTCCTGCTTGTGGGAGTAGGCGGGGCCCCTGCATGCCACCCGTAGTTGGACGATCAATCTTCTGTTTAGTATTTCAACATAGTGATTTCCTGGCAAGGATTCACTCATGTCACATCAAGTAAATCTTATTGATTTACTGTCTAAATCTCATTGATTTAATGTCATGTTTTCTTTCTTTTCCTGCAATTTTACGATGCAGGTTTTGCCATGTGACATTCATCACAGAATAAACCGTTTGGTTTGCTCTACGATGGCTATTTTTGTAGGTTTCACTTATTATGTCGTGTCAGTAACGAAGGCACTGTCCATCACTTATATTACTGGAAAAAATTGGATCAGTCTGTTGTCTGAGTACAAGCTGAATTCCTATGATGAACTGCAGTTTGGTTTAACAAAAACGCCACAATTAGTCCTTCTCGCGTTTAAAAGAAATGAAAAAAAACTAGATCGCGGTCACGGATCCTAGTCAAGTTAGAAAGCTGATCATAGCAGACCAGACACGATCGCCGTTGTCTCGCACAGATCGAGCACCGGCAGTTTCTCTAGCACTGACAGCGGCAGCATCTCAGTCTGATCCGGCTGAGGATTGGGCACCGACTGCGTCAGCGGATCAGTCTGATCTACCGGAGGATCGGGCATCGACACCGGCACCTGCTCCGACACCAGCACCAGCTCTACAAGGAGCACCATCTCCGGCAGCAGCGGCGGCTTCGGCACCTGCACCAACACTTGCACTTGCATCTGCTCCGGCCCGTGCAGTTGCACCGGCAACAGACTGGGCTGCAGTTCGCACTTCATATACCAAAGTCCTTACAAAAACCGACATGTCCACCTTCTTGGTAAGCATTGGCCGCCCAAGTGCTTCGTTCTTTTTTCTTTCCATGTTGTTTCACATGATTCACTGTGTTGATCTCACTGTTTGGGTATGTCTTCTTGTTTGCAAACAGAGAATTCCTAGAGCAACGAGGGAGTCGTTCAAAAATCCGGGCGACCGCGGCCAAGTTTCTCTTACCATGCGCAGCCTTGGTGTGAATGAACCTGCTCAATATATCGTAAGTACAAAGGATGGTCGCATGCTGATTGATGCTAAAGGATGGTCAAGGTTCAAATCTAAATCATATCTTGCGGTAGGGGATGATGTCAAAATCGAACTTTCTCGGCAAGGAGAGCTGGTCCAAATCAACTTTGAAATTCTTCAGTAGCAGCACGCAACTGCCGAACTGATCTATCCTCCGAGAGATTTTGATGTAATAATCTGGCATGGTGAAACAAGTGTCATGTGTGTATAAGTAGTACGACAGTATTATTTATCACATGGTATATCGTTGATAGAATTGCAACTCTGATTGCTGGTTAGGAACTGTCGTTCGATTTCATTCTAACAGCTGCCGTGCTTTTTTCAATTTTGTGTATTCGCCTTGCGACAGCATCTAAAACCAGCGCCATACCGATCGCTTGCAATATGAAAAGCGCTGATGTAGAACACATGGGCCCCCAAACATGCAGGGTCGGCCTGCGGCCCAAAGTCCAGAACCGTGAGCCTATCTGAGTATTATATTCTCAGCTGAACCCCCATAAAAAAAGCTGAACCCCCATAATGCCCGTGCGTTGCAGAGGGAGTATATTTCTCGGCAAGGTGAGCCTGTGATATAAAAGATTTGTATATTTCTTTACAGAGGGAGTATCTCTCTGTCAAAAAGTATATTTATGTGTAACTAGTTACTCCTGTCTTTCTACTTCCTTTCGCTGATATGTGGGGCAACCGGCAACGGGGTCCACGTGCCATATGCAAAAATTAGAGTGCACAACTTCACGGTAGACACACCCCGGTCGTAGCGCCGCAGTAATGCCCAATGAGCCGTCAAATCATAACCCCCCCTTTCCAGCTTTAGCAGTAAGCTGGACGAACGAAGCGGCAATATTTCACTGGGACTGAATCCCCTTCTCCCTCGTCTGCTTGTTCAGAGAAAACCCCCTCTCGGCGATTGCATAGTGTTTTCTCATGGAGAACCAGGTACGAATTCTTCATCCATCCCCGATAAATCCAAGTCCCTTGGTCGCAGGTAATCCTAGGATGGCAGCCGCCGCCGTTGATGCATTTTTCTTCCTACTGAATCTAGTGTGTTTCATTTGCAGTGCCCAAAGTGCGAGTACCCTACAGGTTTCTGCGCCCTCGGCGAGACGCCACACTTGTTCCTTCTCATCCTAACACAGCATTTTGAAACGCGCACAGTATGTTCCTAGAATCCCCTTTTCTATCCGGGAGGGTGGGGTTTTTTTGAACATGCTGTGTTCTCATATTATTTTTCCTGCAGTATATTATTTGCTCTGCCAGAACACATGTACTCAAGATGCTCGGCCTTTCCATAACTGAATACACTAGTTTAATGGTCACAGTGAAGACAAGCCATGGATATAAGTTCCGAGTTGGGTTCATGAACCAAGAAGATCGCTGCTTTTTTATGGCCGAACTTGGATAAACTTTCTCAAGTGTTACAGGCTGAAGTTGGCGCACAAATGTTGATGGAAATAGCAGAACCTAGTCTCATCTTCACTGCGATCTTCCACCCCGACGTCGTTCCAATTGTTCATCCATGTTAGTTTTGTATCTGGTTCTTGCTTGTTGCCTCGATTACTTCTTAATCCACCTATTCTGTCTAACTAATCACAATTTAACTTTAGAAGTAGCAACGAATCTCTCACGAAGATGCTACTTCTAACTAATATTTTCTTATAATCGGTGGCACATGTAGGTTTTTTCAGAGTTAAGCAGTCTGCTCGTTTGTTACTCTGTAATAACTCGGCTGTTACTAATGGCACTGAAGTTGACTGGATCGACATCCACAAGTTCCTACACTTTATTGATCGTCTTGAGGTCCTTGTGGGGCATTTCAATGGTGGAAGGCCACGTGGGATATGTGTGCCATTGCTGCACTCGTTGAACAGGTCCAACTGTGTCGAGAAACTTATGGTACGAGCTGTTTTCTGTTATATATGTTGTTCATAAACTATTGCTTATACACAGTTTACAGCTGTGATCTTCTTGAAACAGGAACTGCCGAGTTCTATTGTTCCTATACAGATGCCTGACCATGGTCGGGTCAGACTTGCGCTTGGTCACAACATGATGTTTATGTCCACCTACTCAATTCCCCTTGGAGGTGAAAAGATACTTATTCATGGGTGGTCTCAAATAATGAAGGCCCGTCCATCTTGGAGAATAGGACATAAGATTATGTTCATGCTTTTCCATGGCTCTAAAGTGAATATCCTATTTATTGACCATGTTGCGAGATGAAGCCGCTTTCAGAAGGTTGTGGATGCGCGGGGTGGCGCCTGGGGCTTGTCCTGGGGCTTGGCGGCCTCACCCTTGGTTAACTGTAGGCAAAGTAGCACTGTTCGAGGCGTGCTTTGTACGGTTGAACCTGTATAAGTACTCATACTGCTTTCAGTTTTGGTTGTTAAGTGCCCCTGCTGGTTTCAGTTAAGGTTGTTAAGTACTCCTGCTGCTTTTACAGTCTGTCGTGTTTCTTTAGTCCTGTCTTCCTCCAGCTGCCAAAACCAAACCAGCGCCAGCAGGGCCGCCTGCTTCCGCCTCCCACGGCTGGCTGCGCCTCAGCGCACGCATCGCCGCCCCACCGTCTCCTAAATTGTTAACGCCGACGTCCTCCGCGTGCTTTGGTGCGCTCGCCGCGGCGCCGCCCTCTCGCGTTGTCAACATGGTCAACAAACAACAGGAATCGGCAGAAGTACGTGGAGAGGATGACAGTAGGGGCCCACCACGTCAGCGTATGGAAAAATAAAATGCTTCCTCCTAGTGTTTTCCTGACATCTGGGACCCACGACATTGTGAGCGTATATAGTCAATAGACAAGAGAACAACACAAGATCGGCTGACACCTGGGACGTAGCTACTCGAGCAGTATTTTTTTTGTTTGGTATTGTTGAGACGGAGCAGGGTTTGAACTGAGCTGTGGCCCGTCTAGCCCAGGCTTATATTTTATGTTCACCATGTGACCAGCCCAGCTATTTTTTCTTTGTGAAAATGAGCCCAGTTTATTTTTTCTAAAGAATACCCAATCCAGGCCTACTTAATTTCTACACCCTCATGGGCTGCAACTCTTTCAAGACGCCTGCGAATCTTGAAAGTAATATGAAATGGGTTGTAAATATAAAAACAGATGACAAATTGGCAATTACTTTATAATTTCTGATTTTTTTTCACATTTTCAGATTCCTATTTCACTGGGCATTAACATAATTTAAATATATCTTCAAAGTACTTTAAATCTGGCTCGACATTTCGGTATTAAAAATAGTTTGGAACCCACAGAAATATGCGAAATTGGCCCTGGCCAACCAAAAAAAATGACTGCAATAAATTGCATAAGAAGTTGCCATGAGCTATATATAAATTATTAAAAAAAAGAGGGAGTGGTCTGACTTGTGGGCCTGTTTAGTTGACGCGTATGCAAGATTTTTTTAGTTATTATATACGTCAACAAACGATTGTAGCAGACATAACCGTTGGATGTCAATCCAACGGCCTTCGTGTTTCTTCAATCACTGATCTTCTTGCTCCAGCCGCCAAAGCAGCGCCGGCGGGACCGCCTACTCCCACCTCCCGTGGCCGGCTGTGCTGCCGCGCAGGCCTCAGCGCCCCCTACTACTCCCACCGCTGGCCAGGGCATCCCTCTACTCACCCACACCCGCTGTTATTCTGCGGCGACGACAGCCTCACACCGCAGCCGAACCGGTGAACCCTCGTACTCCTCTCCGCGCGGGCTTCCACTGCCGCGTCTTCCCCGGCTCCGCGTCGTCCCCTTCCTAGGCCTCGCCGTCGTCCACCGCCGTGGTGCTCTCGGTGCGGCGTGGTCAATGCGGTCAACGACCGACATCCATCGGAAGAGTACTGTACGTGGAGAGGCTGACAGCTGGGTCCACGGCAGCTGCAAGGAAGTGCCTCCTTATTACGCGGAAAAAAATTATTCCTCCACCTGACAGCAGGGACCCACCGGACGGGCCACCAGTATTTCATGAAAAAACGTTTCCCCCTGAATGCTGGGACCCACAGGACGGGCCACCGTATTTTGCGAAAAAACGTTCCCCCCGCTGTCAGCTCAGACCCATCGGAAGTGCCTCCTTATTACGCACAAAAAAATGAATACCCCCCTGCTAGCTAGGACCCACCTTGGTGGGAGGCTGACTTGTGGGCCTACTAAGTTGACTGGGACGGAGGCCTTTGTCAACTTTAGTCAATATATGAATGATTCTAGCTCCAGTGACCGTACGATGTCCATCCAACGGCCGTAGTGCTTCTTCAACCTCTGGTCTGCTTGCTCCAGCCGCCCAAAGCAGCGCCGGTCGTGCCGCCTGCTCCTGCCGCCCGTGGCCGGCTGTGATGCTGCGGAGGCCTCACCGCCCCCTACTACTCCCACCGCTGGCCAGGCCATCCCTCTAGGCACCCACACCCCCTGTTATTCTGCGGCGACGACAGCCTCACACCGTAGCCGAACGAGTGAACCCTCATACTCCTCTACGCGTGGGCATCCACTGCCGCGTCTTCCCCGGCTCCGCGTCGTCCCCTTCCTAGGCCTCACCGTCATCCACCGCCCTGGTGCTCTCGGCGCGGCGTGGTCAACGTGGTCAAGGAATGGCTTCCATCGGACGTGGACTATACGTGGAGAGGCTGACAGCTGGGTTCACGGCGGCAGCAAGGAAGTGCCTCCTTATTACGCGCAAAATAATTATTCCTCCACCTGACAGCGGGGACCCATCGGATGGGCCACCGTATTTCGCAAAAAATATGTTTCCCCCTGACTGCTGGGACCCACCAGCTACATCTTCGCATGCAAGGAAGTGCGTCCGAAAAAAACGATTCGCCCCCCTGACTGCTGGGACCCACCAGCTACATCTTCGCACGCAAGGAAGTGCGTCCGGGCAAAAAAAACAAAACGATTCCCCCCTGACTGCTGGGACCCAGCAGCTACACCTTCGCACGCAAGGAAGTGCATCCGGGCAAAAAAAAACGATTCGCCCCCCTGACTGCTGGGACCCACCAGCTACATCTTCGCAGGCAAGGAAGTGCCTGACAATCGGGACCCACCTGGTCGAAGCGTACGTAGCATTGTCATTCTGGTCGCGAACGTGTACGTACACATATACTGGTCGATGTAGAGGCGCACACGTGTCGTAGTAGAGGCGCGTACGTGTCATAGTAGAGGCGCGCACATAACATGTACACGTACGTACAGCGGCTAGGGTGCAAGAAAGAAAATACGGCCACGTACGTACATACGGGCAGGGTCTCGAACGCCTACTCGCGCATACGTACGGCCAGGGCTCGTGTACATGGCTGGGTCGAAACGGAGAAACATCGTCGTCGTCGTGTTCATGGGGAGGCAACGGAATGCGTCGTGTTCATGGGGAGGCAACGGAATGCGTCGTGTTCATCGGGAGGCAATGGAACGCGTGGGAGCCAACCGGCTGGGTCGGAACGGAATGCGTGGTCGTGTTCATCGGGAGGGCTTGGACGGAACAGGCGATGGAAACGAGGCCTGACGTACCACAAAACGGAGGAAATGGCCTTGTGTTTGACCGGCCACGTTCGAAACGGGATCCTGTTCATCGGGAGGGGTCTGGCGTACCGCAAAACGGAGGAAACGGACCTCCTACGGTCGAAACGGGGGTCCTGTTGATCGGGAGGGGTGTGGCGTACCGCAAAACGGAGGAAAAGGACTTGTGTTGGAGCGCTACGGTCGAAACGGGGGTCCTGTTGATCGGGAGGGGTGTGGCGTACCGCAAAACGGGACTCCACGGATACTGTTCATCTCCACCGTCGACCTCCTCCAGCCTCCACGGGCTACCGTCGACCTCCTCTAGCCTCCACGGGCTCCTGTTCATCCAGCCTCCACCGCGCGCTACTCCACCGACTACTGTTCAACCACCCCTCCACCGTCTACTATTCATCCAGCCCTCCACACCACGGGGTCCTGTTCAACCACCCCTCCACGGGCACCCCTCCACCGTCTATTGTTCATCCAGCCCTCCACACCACGGGGTCCTGTTCAACCACCCCTCCACGGGCACCCCTCCACCGTCTACTGTTCATCCAGCCCTCCACACCACGGGGGTCCTGTTCATCCAGAGGCAACGCCACCGCTCACTGTTCATCCACCCCCCCTGCAACGCTCACTGTTCATCCAATCGATCGGCTTCAGTTAGCAGCAGTAGCGAAGGAATCGCTTGATCGGGTTCAGTTAACAGCCATCGATCAATCGCTCGGGTTCAGTAACGCGTAGCCTGCAGTGCAATCTCTAGGGTTCAGTTAGAGCCCAACGCATCACTCAGGTTCAATTAGAGCCAACGCCTCGCACACACGCGCGTACGTGTACGAGAGAAACGCGCATCGCTCGGCCCCCGACCTCCCACCGTAACCGGGAACTCCCCGAAATTTTCCTCGCCCTGGCTTCTACCACGGTTTTTTTCCGTCATGGACGGCCCAAAGAATGTCATGCAGCTACGTCTCCGGCCCGCCCAGGACGAAAAGCCCATTTTCTGTCATGATTTTTTGTCATAGAAGTAGGAGCCCACCACATCTAAGATGATACCGGGTTTTGTCACAATTATCGTCATAGAAGTGTCATATGTATGAAAGAATGTTTTTCATTCGGCCCAAAATGTCACGGATGTGTCTTATTTTTGTAGTGAAGAGTCCTATCATTATCATTCCTCAATATATTATTCAATAGTTCTTTAGCTTGTTCAACAGCTCGTTCCCTGAAAACACAACCATCACAACTATCTAGGTAGTCCCTAGAAGCATTGGTTAGTCCATTATAAAAGATATCAAGTATTTCATTTTTCTTGAGAGGATTATCAGGCAAAGCATTAAGTAATTGGAGAAGCCTCCCCCAAGTTTGAGGGAGATTCTCTTCTTTAATTTGCACAAAGTTAAATATTTCCTATGAAGCAGCTTGTTTCTTATGAGCAGGGAAATATTTTTTCAAAATATATCATATCCTGGGGACTACGCACACAACCAGGAGTAGGAGAATTAAACCATATCTTAGCATCACCCTTTAATGAGAAAGGAAACAACTTAATAATATAGTAGTAGCGAATTTTTCTTCATGAGAAAATAGGGTGGCTATATCATTTAGTTTAATAAGATGTGCACAACAATTTTAGATTCATAACCATGGAAAGGATCATATTCAACCAAAGTACTTAACTGAGGATCGATAGAGAATTCATAATCCTTGTCAGTAACAAAGATAGGTGAAGTAGCAAACTCGGGATCATATTTCATTCTAGCATTCAAAGATTTTTCTTTCAACTTGCATAAAGATTTCTTAAGATCATCTCTATCATTGCAAGCAAGGAATTCCCTAGCTATCTGTCCATCCATAACAAAACCCTCGGGTATCTCAGGCAATTCATATCTAGGAGAGATAGGTCTAATAGGTGTTTCATAATTTCTAGTTTCAATAATTTCATTAGTTCAGCACTCTCAAATTCTTTAGCTTTAACAAGTTGTTCATCAAGAAATTCACCTAGTAGCACAGTCTTATCAAGCAAAGTACTAGCATCATTCATAGCAGAAGTAGCATCATCAGTTACTTGCGACATATCAGAATTAATAGCATGTGGTGGTGTTGCTAGTTTACTCAAAACAGAAGGTGAGTCAAGTGTAGAGCTAGATGGCAGTTCCTTACCTCCCCTCGTCGTAGAGGGAACGATATTGGTTCTATCATCCTTAAGATTCCTCATTGTGATCAACAGATATAAATCCCAAGTGACTCAGCAAATAGAGCTATACTCCCCGGCAACATCGCTAGAAAAAGGTCTTCATAACCCACATAGGGGATCGCAACAGTTTTCGAGGGTAGAGTATTCAGCCCAAATTTATTGATTCGACACAAGGGGAGTCAAAGAATATTCACGAGTATTAGCAGTTGAGTTGTCAATTCAACCACACCTGAAAGGCTTAATATCTGCAGCAAGGTGATCAATAGCAAATTAGTATGATAGTAACGGTAATAGTAGCAATAGTAACAGTAACAGTTTTGTAATGATTGTAACAACAGCAACGGCAAAAGTAACTTAGCAAAGATCAATATGCAAAAAGCTTGTAGGCATTGGATCAGTGATGGATAATTGTGTTGGATGCATTCATCATGTAACAGTTATAACCTAGAGCAACACAGAACTAGCTCCAATTCATTAATGTGATGTAGGCATGTATCCTATATAGTCATACGTGCTTATGGAAAAGAACTTGCATGACACCTTTTGTCCTACCCTCCCGTGGCAGCGGGGTCCATAAGGAAAACAAGGGATACTTAAGGCCTCCTTTTGTTAGCATATATTCTCTGTATATTCTAGTGTATATCCTACCTCTGTATATTTCCTATTATTGGGTTGTAGATTGATACGAGGAGGATTTTCCTTGGCTTCCAAGGTGTTGTAATCTGGCATATATATATACATGAGCTGATCGCCCCATTGAGAGGTGTCTTCCCTCAAAAACTCTTTCTCGTTTATATGGTATCTGCCTTTTCAATCTAGACCAAGCTTCCGCCGCTGCCATGACCTCACCAGCCAGCTCTTCCTCTATCATGACATCTAGCGCCCTCTCCGCCGTTGTGGTTCCAACTGCATCACCGACCTCCCTCGCCGTCAATGTTGCCAGCGTGAAAACACATGTTCCCTTCGTCCTCGGCCTCCAGAAGTCAAACTTCTCCAAGTGGCACATGCTAATCAGCGTCCTTCTGGGCAAGTACGAGCTCACCAACCACGTCACCGTCGACACTCCCGCCGCCGACCGCACCGCTGAGTGGTCACGCCTGGACTACGTCGTCCGCTCATGGTCTATGGCTCCATCAGCGACGACATCCTTGACATCATCATGGCTCAATATTAGACCGCGTATGAGGCCTATGTGCTCATCTGGAACCTCTTTCTTGACAATCAGCTCACTCGGGCCGTCTACCTCGAGGCGGAGTTCTGTGCCCTCATCCAATGCGACCTCACCGTCTCCGCATACTGCCACAAGCTCAAGTCCCTCTCCGATGCGCTTGCTGACGTTGGCCAACCAGTGTCGGATCAGACCTTGGTCCTCAACTGCCTCAGTGGGTTAAATCCTCGCTTCTGTGGCATCACAACGCTGGTCACCATGCAGGTTCCGGCTTTGACGTTCCTGCAGACCCGCTCTCTCCTTCTCCTTCGCGCGAACCAGGTCGCCCAGCACTTCCCGCCATCATCCTCTTCCCAGATCGCCCTCTACGGTCACACCGCCGGTTCTGGCTCCACTTCCAGCAATGGAGGTAGCAGTGGAGGCGGCAACAGGCGCTGGCAGAAGAAGAAGAACAACAAAGGGGGCGGCAGTGCACCTGCTAGCAACTCGCCCGCCTCACCTGGCCCATGGGACTGCTTCAACCCCTACATCATCAGGCGCAGCAGATGCACCCCAACTGGCGCTCAGGTTGCGGCCCGAGCCTCCCTCCCAGCGGACGAGGCCTTCTTGGGCCCCGTCCCACCGGACCGCCGCCTCGTCAGGCCACTTGGGTCCCTCCGGGCCAGCAGTCCTACACGACCCAGCTTGTGCTGCTCCACGGCCAAGCGTTCGGCTCCAACCCGCCGCCCCCTGCGACTCAGTATGTGCCACCTGGCTCCGGCTTCTCCAACAACGTCGCCCCCGCTTGGGATTGTTCTGCTCTCGTCAAAGCTCTGAACAACGCCGCTAGTTCATCCAACACCGGCGCCACCTCCGCATGGGTAATGGACTCTGGAGCAACCTCTCACATGGTCAGAGACCCCAATATACTCTCCTCTCTCCCAGTCAACCCTCTCCTTCCTCTCATGTCACCTTTGGCAATGGTGTTTCTTTACCAATTTCTACCACCGATCACACTACTTTCTCTACACCACACTGCACGTTTCAGCTAAACAATTCCTGACATCATTAAAAACCTTCTTTCTACTCGTCAATTCACTATTGATAATTCTTGTTCTCTGGAGCATGACCCTTTTGGTTTTTCCATCAAGGATCTTCAAACACGATGCGAGATCATACGCTGTAGTAGCCTCGGTCCACTGTATGAGTTCTCCACCAGCGCCAGCTCTCCATCACCACTCGGTCTCATCGCCTCCACCACCTCCACCGAGCTATGCCATCGCCGCTTAGGACATCCAGGCCGTGACGCTACGTCACATCTATCTAGGGATTTTTCTATTCCATGTAATAATGCTACTATGGTTTGTCATGCATGCCAACTTGGCAAGCACGTTCGTCTACCTTTCACTAGGTCTCAAACTATTTGTGTTATTCACTTGAGTTAATCCACTGTGATTTATGGACCTCACCCGTCGTGAGCAATTCTGGTTTTAAATACTACCTTGTCATAGTTCTCTCATTTTATGTGGACTTTTCCCCTTTGGCGCAAATCTGATACTTCTGATGTGATCATTAACTTTGTCGCCTATGCCCGTACTTAGTTTAACCTCCCGGTCGTTTCTTTACAAACCAACAACGGTACCGAGTTTGTCAACTCCACCCTAATCGAGTTCCTTGCTCGCCATGGAATTCACTTACGTATGTCTTGCCCCTACACTTCTCCCCAGAATGGCAAGGCTGAGCGTGCTTTGCGTACTCTCAACGACATCACTCATACACTCATATTCCAAGCACAGATGCCACCTCCCTACTGGGCAGAAGCACTCACCATGGCAACGTACCTTCTTAACCACCGATCGTGCCAACCCCTCGGGTTTCGTGTTCCCTACACACTCCTCCACAACAAGCCAGCCTCCTACTCAGACCTTCGAGTCTTTGGCTGCCTTTGCTACCCAAACCAGTCTGCCACGACACCCAATTAGCTCGCGCCATGTTGCATGGCATGCGTCTTTCTCGGCTATCCCTCCTCACATCGCGGCTATCGGTGTCTTGATGTCACCTCTCGCCGCATCATAATTTCGCCTCACGTCGGGTTTGAAGAGAATCAATTCCCGTTCGCTACAATCCCTTCAGATTAGCCCGCTGACTCACTTGATTTCCTCTTGGAACTTGCTAGCACTCAAACCCATCCACCCTGTGTACGCACCATTCCATCCTAGCTTGCATGCACCATCCCAACCAAGCTTGCATGCATCCCCAACACGCTCTTGCAACATGTCTCTTGCACCATCGCCTGCCGCGTCCGCGCCCCCCTCCCTGCCTTGTGCACCGTCACCCGTGGCCAGCCCGCCTGGATCCCCTTCTAATGCTACGTCATCACCTCCACCCCCTCCCCCCCTCATACTCATCGCAGCGCCGTTCCGGCCATTAACATACACACTATGGTCACACGTCTCAAGCATGGCATTGTCCAGCCAATTTATAAACTCAATCTCTCGGCTATCCACACTTCAGTGTCCCCCATTCCAAAAACATACTGGGGTGCTCTCCAGGATCCGCACTAGCGCGCTGCTATGACTGATGAGTATGACGCTCTCATCCACAACTGCACGTGGTCGCTTGTTCCTCGTCGGTTGGTGCTAATGTTGTTTTAGGAAAGTGGATCTTCAAGCACAAATTTGGCTGCGACGGCGCGCTTGCCCGCTACAAGGCACACTAGGTTGTTCGTGGGTTCTCTTAACAACCGAGAGTTGACTTCGATGAGACTTTCAGTCCCGTCGTCAAGCCGACCATAATCCGGGTCGTACTCAGCATCGCTGTCTCCTGTGCCTGGCCGATCTCAAGAATGCCTTTCTCCACGGCAATCTCGAGGAGGTGGTCTACTGCGAGCAACCACCTGGCTTCATCGACACTGTTCATCCTCAACATGTTTGTCGGCTTCACAAGTCACTCTACAACCTCAAGCAGGCTCCACGTGCCTCGTACCAGCGCTTCGCTCATTACGCGTATCGACTTGGGTTTGTTGCATCCGCTTGTGACGTCTCCCTGTTCGTTCTTCGCCGAGGTGACGAGCTGGCCTACCTGCTCTTATATGTGGACGACATCATCCTTACCGCCTCTAGCACCAGTCTGCTTCAGTATATCACGGCCCAGCTTAATCGCGAGTTCTCTATGATGGACCTTGGGGACCTCTCATACTTCCTCGGTATTTCCGTCACTCGCTCTCCCTCAGGGATGTTGCTATCCTAGCGTCAGTATGCCATCAACCTTCTTCAGCGAGCCAGCATGATTGAGTCCAACGACTGTGCTGCCCCCATCGACACTCGTTGCAAGCTCTCTGCCGACGATGGCCCTCTTCTTGGTAATGCAACTGAGTACCGTAGCTTCGCTGGTGCCCTTCAATACCTGACTCTGACGCGTCTTGACATTGCGCATGCTGTACAATAGGCTTGCCTCTACATGCATGCTCCGGGAGAACCTCACCTCAACCTGGTCAAGCGGATCCTCTGGTATGTCAAGGGTGCTTTGGACCTGGGACTTAAACTGCACTCCACACCGGCCATCTCGCTCATGGCGTACTCGGATGCTGATTGGGCAGGTTTCCCTGACACTCGTCGTCCTAGTTTAGGTTATTGTGTCTACCTCGGTGATAACCTTGTGTCCTGGTCATCCAAACGCCAGGCAACAGTTTCTCACTCTAGCGCCGAGGCCGAGTATCATGCCATGGCTCACGCCGTGGCTGAGTGTTGTTGGCTTTGTCAGCTTCTTCAAGAGCCTCAGCGTCCTCTCCACTCCGCGACCGTCGTCTTCTGCAACAATATCAGTGATGTCTAGACGGCCTCCAACCCGGTTCAACACCATCGCATTAAGCACATCAAGATTGACATCCATTTTGTTCATGAGAAGGTGTCTCTTGGTCAGATTCGGGTTCTACACGTGCCATCCTCGCATCAGTTTGCCGACATTATGACGAAGGGTCTACCGTCCCAACTATTCTTGGACTTTTGGTACAGTCTTTGCGTTCGACCACTCAACGCATTGGTTGTGGGGGGATGTTAGCATATATTCTCTGTATATTCTAGTGTATATCCAACCTCTGTATCTTTCCTATTATTGGGTTGTAGATTGATACAAGGATTATTTTCCTTGGCTTCCAAGGCATTGTAATCTGGCATATATATACATGAGCTGATCGCCCCGTTGAGAGGTGTCTTCCCTCAAAAACTATTTCTCATTTATACCTTTTAATAGAGAACCAGAAGAAGGCATTAGCACTTAGTGAATACATGAACTCCTCAAACCACCGTAATCACCGAAAAAATCCCAATTATTGTCACCTTGGGGTCTGCGGATCATAATTCGTCATAGGTGCATATAACTTGCAAGATAGGATCAAGAACACACATATATTCATGAAAACATAATAGGTTCAGATCTAAAATCATGGCACTTGGGCCCTAGTGACAAGCATTAAGCATAGCAACATCAATCTTAGAACATAGTGGATACTAGGCATCAAGCCCTAACAAGACTATCTCGATTACATGATAGATCTCATCCAACCCATCACGGTCCAGCAAGCCTACGAAGAAATTACTCACTCCCGGCGGTGAGCATCATGAAATTGGTGATGGAGGAATGTTGATGATGATGACGACGTCGAATTCCACCCTCCAGAGCCCTGAACGGACTCCATATCATCCCTCTCGATGAAGAACAAGAGGTGGCGGCGGCTCCGTATCGTAAAACACGATGAATCCTTCTCTCTGATTTTTTTCTTGGCGAATAGGTATATATGAAGTTGGAGTTAGGGATGTCGGAGGTCCGGGGACCCACAAGCCTGTAGGGCGCGCCCTGGGGGGTAGGCGCGCCCCTGAGCTTGCGGCTCCTGGGTGTCCCCCTCTGGTATATTTTCCACTAGTCTTTTTTATATATTCCACAAAAATTCTCCGCAAATTTTCAGGTCTATTCGAGAACTTTGATTTCTGCACAAAACAACACCATGGCAATTCTGCTGAAAATAGCGTCAGTCCGGGTTAGTTTCATTCAAATCATGCAAACCAGAGCCCAAAACAAGAGCAAAAGTGTTTGGAAAAGTAGATACGACTGAGACGTATCAATGGGCCATTGTAGATTTTTAGAAATTGTTAGATGGGCCCGAGGCCCACCCTATATTTCACCAGTAAGGATCGGTATGGTCGACCAGAGGGGGCAAGGATCGGTATGAACCAAATAGTAGCACTCTTAGTAGCAAGCATGAACATAATAGCATCAACTTTTTCATTAACACTTTTTCATGAACATTTACCTTCTTAAAACTTGGCGTGCGCTCGGTGTTCCATTGGGAATGATTGGCTCATGTTATCGAGAAGCTCGGTAGCCTCGCCAATGGTTAGCCCCATGAACGTACCACATGCAGTAAAATATAGATGATTACTGAAAACAAAGTTTAGTCATGCATAGAAATTTATACTACCATCCAAAGACTTAATTCATGCGTGGGACAATTCTTTACCATAAGTTTCATTCTTTCCCATGATTGTGCAAGATGTTCTTGATCAAGTTGTTTAAAATTCATAATTTGATTCCTCATAGAGTTAATTTTTGCAGGAGGACAATCTTTACCAATAAAGCATCTTTACACTTAGACCAATAATCAATACTACTTTTCAGTAAAGAAACTAACCATTTTGTGGCTCTATCTCTCAAAATAATAGAAACAACTTTAGTTTTATAATATCATTGTCCACATCTTTAGTTTTTTGCATATCACACAATTCAACAAGGCATTAAGATGGGCTGCAACATTTTCATTATAATTTCTGGAAAATTGATCTTTCGTCACAAGGTTTAATAAAGCAACTTTAATTTCATAAGAATCCACACTAGTGGTGGGGGGAGCAATAGGATTATTAATAAAGTCACTATTATTAGTACTAGATGAATCCCATAGCTTGGTATTTTTAGGAGTAGACATGATGTCAACAAAGGCAGAAACAACAACACAAGATTTTTTTTGGTGTTTTGGAAAATTTTGGCAAGTAAAGATAAAGGCAATAGTAACTAGGCAACAAAGAAAATAAGCAAATAAAGAAGTTTGTGCGAAGTGCGAAGGCCCCTGATTTGGTAGATATTGACTCCGGCAACGGGCCAAAAATTCTTCTGCTACTCCTGTAGGAGTTGTTGGATTTTCCCAAAGAGAAAAGGTGATCTAGCACATAATCAAAAGTATTTCTCTCAGTTAAGAACCAAGGTTTAATCGAACTAAGAGGAGTCAACAAGCTAACAATATAAGCAACACCTACACACAAACAAAATAAATACTTGCACCCAACTTGACAATGGGTTTTAAGCCCCTCGTCTTACTAGTTACATAGTTAAAACCAAATAGATGGATAAATAATGGTATAATGAAATGGTAAAATAATAGAGGCAAATAAAAGGGAAATTTTATAGAAGCAAGTATTGATAGAGAATGGACCCAAGGGCCATAGGTTCATTAGTGGCATTTCTCTCGAAAGTAGGTAATGGCGTGGTATAAAAATTACTGTTGGGCAATTGATAGAAAAGCAAGATTTATCACTATGATCATTCATGGCATAACCTTGTATAGGCATTGCGCCTGTGATAAGTAGACCATTATCTGACTGCATCTACTACCATTACTCCACCCGAAAACGCTATCTAGCATGCATCTCAAGGTATTAAGTTTACTAGAAACTGAGCAACGCAGTAAGCAAAATGAGATACTTTAGACGGAAAGAAATCTAGCAATAAGATAATTCCCCATCGGTTTATCCTTAGTAGCAACAATACAAATACGTGTCTTGTCCCCATTCTGTCATTGGGATGGTAGAACACTTCACAGTTGAACCCACTAGTATGCACCACTTTCTCTGAAGAACTACCCATCTATTTTGGCCAAAGAAGACAAATAGATCATAAAGAATACATAGTTACTTAATTATACGACAAAGAAACTTCATAAGATTCAATAATATTCAATGAAGAATATGATCATAAATCTGCAATTCATCATATCCAACAAACACACCATAAGAACTAAATTTGATTGATCTCGGAGGAGAACATTGTATTGAAGATCCAAAAGAGAGAGGGAAAGTCCAGCTAGCTACTACTACGGACCCATAGGTCCTAAAGAAACTACTCACACATCATAATGGAGGGAGCAAGGTTAGTGAAGAGGCCACCTCCAGTGGCTTCCCCCTCCTGCAGAACTCCAGAATAGGGCTTCAAATGGGATCTCTTCAAAACAGTGGCTTGTGGCGGAGATAAAATTCTTCTGGAGGTACAATGAATGGTTTTTGGTATTTATAGGAATTTATGGCGGTGGAATCAGGTCAAGATGGTAACTAGGGGCTCCACAAGCCCAGGTGGCGCGACCACCCCCTAGCCGCGCCACCTACCCTTGTGGCTGTTTGGTGGGTCCTCTCGATGCTTCCCGAAGCTTCCACTGTTTCTTGTTGCCCAAAACATCATGTTAAATTGGCAACATATTTCACCTTCATAGATATTGATTTCCTGCAAAAATAAAAACAAGCAGAAAATAGGAACTGACACTTGGCACTAAATTAATAGGTTAATCCAGAAAACTAATATAACATGATAATCAAAGTATATATAGATGGTAATATAGCATCATGAAACAATCAAAAAATATAGATATGTTTGAGACATATCAGTCTGCATCACCATCTTTGTCCCTAGATCAGAGGCTTTGCCATCCATAGACCCATATAATTATTTGGTAGACAATGATGCATGTGCTATGAAGTATTTTTTCTATTATGTATTCCATATTTATGCTTATGATTGAGTTCTCGTTGGGTATTACTTTTATTTATACGTGTTTTTGAATGTTCACACATATTGTTCATATATATTCTGAATGGTCGATCTTAATCCCGTATGGATCTGGACGCAGGTCATGCGCCTCACTTTGATGGGGTGTGTGTATGGGGGTGTGAAGGGGCCTGGCTGGTCAGCATTGCTTGCGCACGGCCGGGTTGCCGCGTTGCATACCCGGGCGCTATGCAACATTCCCCATGTCCTTGGCTTCACGGATTGCTGTCGTCATGGTCCTAGTCCGGCTGGTGCTTTCTGACTATCAATCGGAGGTCACGATGTCGGTACTAAAACCAGCGGATCTCGGGTAGGGGGTCCCGAGTTGTCGATCTAAGAACAATGGTAATAGGAGACAAGGGAGACGATGTTTACCCAGGTTCGGACCCTCTCGAAGAAGTAAAACCCTACGTCATGCTTTGATTGTATTGATGTGATGGAGTACAGAGTACAGGATGATCTACCTCGAGATCAGATGATTGTGTTCTAAACCCTAAGTCATGTAATTGTGACTCTACGGACTAAACCCCTTCCTTATATACACACCAAGAGTACCTAGATTACATATATGGTTGGTTGCCAGCTAGGAATAAGCATGCCGGCTAGTAGATCTTCCCTTCAAGTACACGCCAAGTCTTCGGAGGCTTCCATCTCTTTCACGCCGAGGGCCACAGCTTTGATAGCCCTTCCTCCAGTGGTTGGTGGGTCATTAGCCCAGCCCATAGACGACATGCCATACAAGTTTATACCCCCTAATCCAGGACACCCTCAGTAGCCCCTAAACTGGTCTTCAAAGCTGAGGACTGCAACTTCCTCCTCAAAACAGGTTCTTTTGTTGATGTCTTCGGCTTGGCAAGCGAGTTCCTCCGTTAGTTCGTACTCGGATACAAGGTCTTTAAGATATACTTGACATGCTTCACTACGGCCCGAGCATAAAAAATACTTTGGACCATGAAATAATCTCTCCAAAGCAATCCTTAAGATTTATATTGGGAAATTATCGTTTGGACCCACCACTCATGGTCCTACCATTGTTTACAACTTTTCTTGATTTTCATGAAACTGGGAAAACAAGCGGATTGATGGCTGGATATCCAAACATCCTCCACTACCCAATTCATAGGGGTATTTAACTAGCTAGGGATACAACAACCGTTTACCCTAGCATTTCCCCATCTTGCCCCAAAATGGAACTTTCTTCCCCAAGCTAGCTCAAGAGCTCCAACAATGGCGAGTGCCCCTAGTTCTTCCATGCATCCCCACGGTCCTCTTAAAGGTGACTGGGGAAGCTATTCCATCACTTGTTTGCAATTGAACTGGCTGGCAACACAAGGTCATTTGCCCGATTCAGATGATGCATCCACCCGTCCCGGCTTAATGTCTATATATGGCCAAGTGCTCACATATAATTATCCTACACCACACAGAGGGGAAATAGTTCGTTTTGTTCCCTTTCTCCTGTGAGATCTTCGTTTCCCCATTCATCCCTTCCTCGGGGGTTTACTAGAGTTCTACGGGATCCAACTCCACCATCTTACCCCCCCCCCCAATTCGATCTTGCATATCTCGGGGTTCGTCACCCTCTGCGAGACATTTCTTGGCTGTGAGGCTCACTTTGGGTTGTGGTGAAAATACTTCTGCTTAATTGACTGCTCCCGAGGTGGATAAAACCACGAGGTTGGAGGAGCCGAAGTGTGCCAGATCGTAGGGACCGCCTATCTTTCGGGCACTCCCAAGGAGGACATTGAGATGCGGGCCACTAAGTGGTTTTATATAGCAAAAGTATTTCAGCGTAGTGCCCTGCTCTCCTGCCGAGAAGTTATATGACGTCGGGGCAACTGAAGTTTGCTGAATCAAGGGGACCAAATACCCATTAGGTACTCCTCGGGAGGACACCGACGTCTGGCCAACCGAGTGGTTTTATATAGACGAAGTTCCCCTCCTCAACCCATTTCCGCCGAGACTCCCCTTGTTTTCCATGGAACCCCCGAAGAGGCATTATATTTGGAGGCTGCAGGGGCCCACCCAAGAGGAAAGTGCCGAGGTAACCGGGCTGGTAGCTCGGGCGAAGGAGTTGACGAGCGTTGGCCTTACTATAATAGATGTAATGGCCACGATTATAAATCAAAGAGTCCAGCCACTTCGGCAGTGCTCTCATCTGTTTTGCGGGTTCAACGGTACCGAAGACTCTTTGCGAACAATTTGAGATAGCTTCTTAGACTAGGCAGCCTTTGGGACAGTGCTGGTCGGGATTTATTAGGGGGCGGCGGGGGACTTTGCTAGGCGACAATTCCGAGACGAGTTGTCCTACTGCAATCCTGCCGACATAGTAAGTTTTCCCTCTTTTTCTCGTCTATCCGAGTTATTCAATAATGAGTTTAGCCGATCAACCATTTCCTGGTTTTGAACAGAGATGGGGCATTGGGTCGAGGCCATAAACAGCCTGGTACCCGAGCCGGAATCGCCCCGCCGAGCAGAAGATCCTCTTTAACGAGGATGAGGATTTAGCCCTCATCTATGAAGGGAGGAAATTTTATCTAGAGAGCCTTGACTGCTCAAGGGTGGCCATTGCCCCCAGTGTACGAAGGACGAGGCCAGCTTCACCGGTAACGCCCCCTTCCTCTAATCGAAAGCGAGCTCCTCCCCCTCCGGCCCTAGTCGCCTGACATCTCCTTCAAAGGGACGGTGCTCCAAATGTCCACGCGGAGAAACAGCTCTACGAGGGAGGTCCCGTGCTACGTCCATTTTGCATCATGTTTTTATGTTGATATTTATTGCATTATGGACTGTTATTTCACATTATGGTATGATACGTCTCCAACGTATCTATAATTTTTTATTGTTCCATGCTATTATATTATCTATTTTTGATGTTTTATATGGTTTAATATGCTATTTTATATTATTTTTTGGACTAAATTATTAACCCAAAGCCCAGTGTAAGTTTCTATTTTTTCCTTGTTTTTGACTTATACATAAAAGGAATATCAAACGGAGTCCAAACGGAATAAAACTTTACGATGATTTTTCTTGGACCAGAAGACACCTACGTGACCTGGAGAGAGGGCCAGAAGAGTCCTGAGGAGGCCACAAGCCTCTATGGAGCGCCGCTGGCTTGTGCCCCTCAGGAGTCCTCCAACCATAGTTCCACCTCTATATATTCTCAAATATTGCCCAACATCAAAATCATCCACCAAATTACTTTTCCACCGCCGCAAGCCTCTGTTCCCGTGAGATCCCATCTTGGGGCCTTTTCCAACACGCTGCCAAAGGGGGATTCGATCATGGAGGGCCTCTACATCAACCTTGCTGCCCTTTTGATGAAGCATGAGTAGTTTACCATAGACCTAAGGGTCCATAGCTAGTATCTAGATGGCTTCTTCTCTCTCTTTGATCTTCAATACAATGTTCTCCTCGATGTTCTTGGAGTTCTATCCGATGTATTATTCTTTTGCGGTGTGTTTGTCGAGATCCGATGAATTGTCGATTTATGATCAAATTATCTATGAATGTTATTTGAGTCTTCTCTGAACTCTTTTATGCATGATTAAGATATCTTTGTATTTCTCTTCGAACTATCGGTTTGGTTTGGCCAACTAAATTGGTTTTTCTTGCAATGGGAGAGGTGCTTAGTTTTGGGTTCATGACAAATCAAGTGAGAGGCATCAACATATATGTCATCAACCCAAGAAAGCGAGTAAGAATGGAACATGGGTGATGCATCAAAGCAAGGAAGCATATGAATCAAGTCATGCAAACTAGTAGTGCGAAGATGCAACATACTAGAAGGAATCATGGCAAGCATGTCATGTGTGCAAATAGTGGGCATGAATAATGCACATGACATAGCACAAGCATGAAAGCAAGATAGGAGGAAGGTATCATCATTGTATTGGCGAGAGGCCATATGTAAATAGCAATTGGACATCATGACTCTCCCAACACAACAAGCATCAATAGCATGTGGCACAAGGAAAACATGGTAATAGTAACAAGGATCTCCACCAAGCATGCAAATACACATAGGAGTATCATTATTGTGAATCATGGGTAGATGCAAGCAAGGGTCACAATTGCATGGCAACATCATGTGAATAGGCATAACATGCAAAGTGAACACAATAGTATGGACATAGGGTAACAAGTGATATATAGCCCATACCCGTGTGAGAGCCAAGTAAAAGAGATGCACGTAGTCCTTGCGCAAAGGGAATGGTGGGAATGATAATCCACGGGATCCCAAATCATCGTTGCTCTCAAGAGCTTGTTTCGTCAACTCTTGGGATTGAGAGGTTGACGATTATACGTGAGTACCCACACAAAACAAAGACAAAGGGAAAATTTTGCGTGCGTGGTATATGTACACATCATCGATCATGATGCACGCGTGCTTGTGTTGGTTAGCACAAAATATCCAATGCTCAAATAAATGAGATGCGTGATATAGAAACATGCCATCCATCATGAGAGGTTTGTTGTTATGTATAGCATAATCGAGACTCAAATTATGTAATGCATCATGGGAAATATATAGAGCATTGTTATTCATGGAATGCATATGGTGCACACAATCATGGGAATCATGCAAGAATGCATCAAAATCTCCTAATATGTATGAGGAAACTATGGGGGTCTCCTCATGAGCAATAATGGAAACATCACACGGAGAATATTGACAACATCCAAAACAAAGCATATTAGGTTCTATGTGATCATGGCATGACATAGTAGATGAATTGCGGAAATCATGTAAAGGAAGCATGGCAATATCATCACATGAAAAACAAAATCTAATGACCATCATCTCGTCATCTATGCCATAAGTGCAAATGGGATTTATTTTAACGGGGCATGCATAGTTACTATGTTGAGATTGAAATGATGCAATATGGGAGATCTCACTCATAGCATATGACAAGTTCAAAGGGTTATCGAACATGATGTGACCAAAAGAATTTTCACATGATATCCTATGGAGCATAGCATCAAAACTAGGCAACTAAACATGCTCATCATCATATTCATCATAAATTGGTAAGTCATGACATGAAGAAGTCGCACTAGCACGAATCATGAGAATAGGTGGATCAACATCATGCAAGCAATCATTGGTAAGATAGTCCACTAGTGGGACAAGAGAAGCACCATCACCTATGTTACCTTTGGAGAATCTCTCATGTGTTGTAGGTGAGGTGTCGAAGACCAAGTCGTGGTTGTCTTCATCTTGATGGAACCATGTGGGGGGTGCATCATCGTCCACCATGGCCATCGTCGTCTCCATTGGAGGTATGGACTTGTCGAGGATAGGCGCTTTGTCTTGTTGGAGAACTAGTACCAAAAAAGAAAACACACTCTGAGTAGAGTTGTTAGAAATCATAATGGCCTCACATGCCGTGTCAACTACCTCACTCACTAAGTGTTGTGGCTCACTCACTCCCTCAAGGATGCACTCACTCATATGGTTGGTGGAGTCACTCAAATGGCTCTCGACCTCACATAGGATGTGTGGCATGCTCTCGTGTGTGGGGCTAGTGGTGGTCACACTCATCCTGTCATAGGAAATGCACTTAATGTCATATATGGTGGAGTCACTCATCTCACTCATGGGGTGGTGGCTCTCCTCACATGGCAATTGGGTCAACTCGTCATATATGGGTGTCGGAGAGATGTAGGTGCAAACGTCTCCATGCTCAACTCCTATCGCCGCCTTGGTTTAAGGGATAGTCCCAAAGATGAATGCCGTGGGATGTGGCAAAACATCACTCTCCTCCGAGACAAAAGAGAATGTCTCATGTGCGCTCTCGTACCTTGACTCGGAGTATGAGTCCAATATGGGCGCCGTCTTCGTGTTGTTGAAGAGGTTCGTGCTTGTCGCCGTGGTCGAAGGGGATGGCCCTTGCTCGACCTTCTTGTCACCGTCTTGTAGCTGGAGGCCCATATGATGTGGCACCTCGTAGCCCGTCTCCATGACCGAAGGGAATTTCCCATGCTCGGCCATCTTCTTTGAGGGGCTTCTGAAGATGGAAGTGTCACCCTCGCTTGAAAGTGGTCGCCTTGTTGTTGAAGATGTCGATGTAGGCGAACTCGTGGGAGGTAGGCGAAGATGCCATACGTCCAAAGGCGAAGATGCCTTGAGAACACTTGGCAAAGATGCCGAAGTGGTTGGTGTAGCCATAGCTCCATCTTGGTGGTGCTCATCTCGCGGTCTTCCCTTATGCTCATGAAGGTTGTCCTTGGCGTGAAGTAGGGCTTGTTGGGACTTGTGCATTTGCGCTTGGCGAGATCCTTCATGATGATGGTGTCGTTGTCGTGCTTGAGCTCGATGGCGTTCGTCATCGTCGTGCACATGATGCTTGGAGGTGATTTGCCCTTCATGACGATGTGGATCACGAACATGATGGTGGTCGCCATGGAGATGTGGACGTGGACGACTTGCGCTTGTATCATTTTTGCACCCCGAAGACTTGTGACTTGAACGTCGCCGTCTTGAGGATGATGAAGGGGAAGAACGGTTGATCAACCAGATCTGAATCTCCTCCATCCTTGCATCTTGCTCCTCTTTTTGTGCGGAAAGCTTGTTGTCGATGTAGTCCCTTTTCCTTGCTTCGGAGTGACGAATGTCGATGGAGATGTTCTCGATGTGCTCTCGCAATCTTGAATGTGCGCCTTGCATTTGTCATCGTAGATCGAAGATTGACGATTTGGTGATGTAGTTGTTCGCGCCATTGTTGTTGTGGAAGACCGGAGATGAAATGCCTTGCCTATCCATCACAAAACTCGAGGAAATATGACTGGAAGAAAGAGAAGAACTATACCAAATGTACCTTGACCGATGTTGAGAATGGATCAATGATCACTCAATGATGTAACATGGAAATAGCACAATTGGTATCGATCTTGTCAATTTCTCACACCTACACAAATAAGGCTTATGGTGGAGCTCGGTGAGGATAGTGGCACAATTTTTTTTGATGCAAAATGTTAGCAAGAGTCAATAATGTTGAAAGAGATTCACAAATTTGCAAGTGAAACAAGTAGACCAATAGCAATATGTGGCACAGGGAAACACACACGCAGATATATAAATGGGGCCGTGCAACCAAGGAATGAGCACAAAATGTGGAATCCACGGAAAACACTCGTCTTTCATAACTCAAGAGAGACGCTAGCACGTTTGCTCTATAGGCGGATACGACACTTGTGCACAACCTATAAGATGCAAAATGGATAAACTTTCTATCCCAAGTATGCTATGTATGTATGGTTCCCGGTTTTTCTCTCAGGATGATCCAAAATGATCGGATATGACAATCTTATATGCAATGTGGTATGATGCTATGGCACTTGCTTACAAGCTTCTTTGCTCTTTCTCTTTTTCTTAAAAGCTTATTCTTTTTATTTTTTGTATGGCCACTTTTGCACAATGCACAAACCAAGATAGCAATTGTGTATATGCGAGAACAAACTTGAGGCACACGAGATGATGTGATACCAATATGATATGGTACGTATGCAATGGATGGTGTAGATCAATAATCACTAATGTGCACAAGTAACGTTGCCGGCAATACTCAAATGGCTAGTCTCGATAGGCAAGTGACGCAAAATGAGCTAGAGGTTATCAATGCAATGGCAAGGGGAAATATACAACGGAGGGATACCATGATACCAAGATGATACTGACATGGAGGTTACCGTCCGTGGCGACAATGAGTGGAGGTGTTCTTGATGTAGATACCAAGATGATGGAGACTCGTCCCTAAGTAGCCGAAACACCTTAGGAAACGGAAAAACCGCGAACTCAAAATCTCAAATGACAAATGTCAAATGGTGGTAGCGGAATGCAGTGGTGGTGGTGCACTAGGCAATGCCGAAGTGGAATGATGGGTTATGTGAGTCGAAGTTGAAGTTGTCATCCCTAAGTAGCCGAAACACCTTAGGAGACACAAGCCACAACTCAAACAAGCTCAAACAAATTCGGGTTAAGTTGGGGTGGCGGAAGTGTATGGTTGGCACGCCTATGCGGAAGTGGTGGTGGTGGTTAATGAAGAAGCAACCGTCCCTAAGTAGCCGAAACACCTTAGAAGACTCGAATCACTACTCAAGTAACCACATATGCAATGGGGAACAAAAAGGGTTAGGTTGCGGAAGTCGGTGGTGGTAATGCGGATGATGTGGTGGAAGCCCTAGGCAAAGATGCCAAAGTTCCAAAAATTTTATGGTGCCAAATTATGTTGGTGGTATTTGTGTGGGATGGGGGATGTCAATAGCTTCAAAACGACCTAAAGTACGTCAAAATTGGAGTTCGTATGAATAAGTTATGGCCGAAACAAAAATCACCTGAAGTTGATATCTACACGTGTCAGACGTCCGTAAATGGACGGATGTCTGGTCGCCGGACGTCCGGTCGGGCTAGGAAATCCGCTATTTTTATTCTGTTGGGTGGCACCGGTCGTCCGGAAAGTTGCGGACGTCCGGTCATTCCTGGGGCTCCGGACGTCCGGTAAAGTGACGGTCGTCCGATGGGTCGGGGTCAATGCGGGATTTGAGCTCCGGGACGCGATTTTGGGCGGAATTTTGGGATTTTGGGGGCAAAATTGAGGAGATTTCGTGGACGAAAGATGGGGAAACTTGAGGAAATCCTAGATCCACTTGAAACCAAGCAAATCTATGGATCAAAATCAAGAAAACATCATCATACCAACAAATCACAAAAAACAATTGGGGCTATTTTTGGTGGGGATTTTCGAAATTGGGGAAGAACACAACAAAACAAGGCTAGAAAAAGAGGGTAGGGGCTCCAAATTCATGGTCAACCTTGCACTGATCCAAGATGATGTAGGCTGGAACCCTATACGGCCGATCTTTCACGAAAGGAGCGGATCCCAACTAAGAACACGAAGAACACGAGGGGAAACACGAGGGAAAACACAAGAGAAACACTCAAACCAACGAGATTAGGTCACATATATGCTAGATCCTCGAAACACAAGAGGAGATACAAGATCCACGATCAACAAAGGACGATACAAAGGTAACCGGTTCTTCTCCGTGAGGTCTTGAGGGTCTTCCCATGAAGGGGACTTGAATCCAAGGTGGATCTTCTCCGTAGAGGCGCACGGTCTCTCTCATGGAGTAGATCCGTATGGATGAGCAAAGCTCTATCTCAAATGAGCTAAACCTATGCTAACCCTAGCTAGGAGGAGGGAGAGGTCTATTTATAGTTGTAGTACAAAAGGGGCAAAGTGAAGGGGTACATGGGCCTCAGCCCGCAACCGGACACAGCCAGGGACCGGACGTCCGCTGGGCACCGGACGTCCGGTGGTTCTGATGACCCACATGTATAGGGGATCTATCGTAGTCCTTTCAATAAGTAAGAGTGTCGAACCCAACGAGGAGCAGAAGGAAATGGTAAGTGGTTTTCAGCAAGGTATTCTCTGCAAGCACTAAAATTATCAATAACAAATAGTTTTGTGATAAGGTAATTTGTAACGGGTAACAAGTAACAAAAGTAAATAAAGTGCAGTAAGGTGGCCCAATCCTTTTTGTAGCAAAGGACAAGCCTGGACAAACTCTTATATAGAGAAAAGCGCTCCCGAGGACACATGGGAATTATCGTCAAGCTAGTTTTCATCACGCTCATATGATTCGCGTTCGGTACTTTGATAATTTGATATGTGGGTGGACCGGTGCTTGGGTGCTGTCCTTACTTGGACAAGCATCCCACTTATGATTAACTCCTATTGCAAGCATCCGAAACTACAAAAGAAGTATTAAGGTAAACCTAACCATAGCATGAAACATATGGATCCAAATCAGCCCCTTACGAAGGAACGCATAAACTAGGGTTTAAGCTTCTGTCACTCTAGCAACCCATCATCTACTTATTACTTCCCAATGCCTTCCTCTAGGCCCAAATAATGGTGAAGTGTCATGTAGTCGACGTTCACATAACACCACTATAGGAGAGACAACATACATCTCATCAAAATATCGAACGAATACCAAATTCACATGACTACAAATAGCAAGACTTATCCCATGTCCTCAGGAACAAACGTAACTACTCACAAAGCATATTCATGTTCATAATCAGAGGGGTATTAATATGCATAATGGATCTGAACATATGATCTTCCACCAAATAAACCAACTAGCATCAACTACAAGGAGTAATCAACACTACTAGCAACCCACAGGTACCAATATGAGGCTTTGGGACAAAGATTGGATACAAGAGATGAACTAGGGTTTGAGAGGAGATGGTGCTGGTGAAGATGTTGATGGAGATTGGCCCCCTCCCGATGAGAGGAGCGCTGGTGATGACGATGGCCATGATTTCCCCCTCCCGGAGGAAAGTTTCCCCGGCAGAACAGCTCTGCTAGAGCCCTGGATTGGTTCCGCCAAGGTTCCGCCTCGTGGCGGCGGAGTTTCTTCCCGAAAGCTTGCTTATGATTTTTGCTCGGACGAAAGACTTCATATAGCAGAAGATGGGCACCGGAGGGCCACCAGGGGGCCCACGAGGCAGGGGCTGCGCCCAGGGGGTAGGGCGCGCCTCCCACCCTCGTGGCCAGGGTGTGGCCCCCTCTGGTATTTTCTTCGTCCAGTATTTTTTATTAATTCCAAAAATGACTTCCGTGAAGTTTCAGGACTTTTGGAGCTGTGCAGAATAGGTCTATAATATTTGCTCCTTTTCCAGCCCAGAATTCCAGCTGCCGGCGTTCTCCCTCTTCATGTAAACCTTATAAAATAAGAGAGAATAGGCATAAGTATTGTGACATAACGTGTAATAACAGCCCATAATGCAATAAATATCAATATAAAAGCATGATGCAAAATGGACGTATCAACTCCCCCAAGCTTAGACCTCGCTTGTCCTCAAGCGGAAGCCGATAACGATTATATGTCCACATGTTTAGAGGTAGAGGTGTCGATAAAATAAAATACGGACATGAGGGCATCATGATCATTCTTATAACAGCAACATATATGGATATTGTCATATGATTTCTTATGCTCAAGTAATAATCTATTCACAATGTAAAGTATGAATCAGAACTTCATTGAGAACCAACAAACTATAATCTCAGTCATTGAAGCAATTGCAATTTATCATAACATCAGAAAGAGTCAATATAAGAGCTTTTCAGCAAGTCCACATACTCAACTATCATTTAATCTTTCACAACTGCTAACACTAATGCAATACTTGTGGTTACGGAGTTTTAATCGGACACAGAGAAAGATAGGGGCTTATAGTTTAGCCTCCCAACCATTTACCTCAAGGGTAATGTCAACAATAATAGCTCATGCTAACTTACATCCAATTGGATATATATATATATATATATATATATATATATATATATATATTAGGATCTTTCCAACACAATGTGCTTGCCAAAGGATAAAATGTAAAAAGGAAAGGTGAAGATCACCGTGACTCTTGCATAAGGTAAAAGTAAAAGATAGGCCCTTCGCAGCGGGAAGCAGAGGTTGTCATGCGCTTTATGGTTGGATGCACGAAATCTTAATGCAAAAGAACGTCACTTTATATTGCCACTTGTGATATGGACCTTTATTATGCAGTCCGTCGCTTTTATTTCTTCCATGTCACAAGATCTTATAAAGCTTATTTCCTCCACACTAATAAGTCATACATATTTAGAGAGCAATTTTTATTGCATGCACCGATGACAACTTACTTGAAGGATCTTACTCAATCCATAGGTAGATATGGTGGACTCTCATGGCAAAACTGGGTTTAAGGGAATTCGAAAGCACAAGTAGTATCTCTACTTGGTGCAAAGAATTGGCTAGCATGAGGGAGAAAGGCAAGCTCAACATGTTGGATGATCCATGACAATATACTTTATTTCAGATATAAGAAAACATAACCCATTACGTTGTCTTCCTTGTCCAACATCAACTCTTTAGCATGTCATACTTTAATGAGTGCTCACAATCATAAAAGATGTCCAAGATAGTATATTTATATGTAGAACCTCTCTTTCTTTATTACTTCCTATTAATTGCAACAATGACCAAAACTATGTTTGTCAACTCTCAACAATTTTTAATCATCATACCCTTTCTATGTGAAGTCATTACTCTCCATAAGATCAATATGATCTCTTTGTTTCTTTTTATTCTTTCTTTTTCTTTTATTCCCTCAAGATCATGGAAAAATAATCAAGCCCTTGACTCAACACTAATCTTTATTATATAGCTCACGGACTCGATTACATAGAGGGATCATAGAGAAAAACTCAAAACTAAATCATTCTAAAGCTTTATTCTACTAGATCAAGATATTACTAAAAAGGATCGAACTAAGAAAACGGTAAAGATAGGAGTGCGATGGTGATACGATACCGGGGCACCTCCGCCAAGCTTGGCAGTTGCCAAGGGGAGTGCCCATACCCATGTGATTATATCTCTTTTGCTGGTGAAGAAGATGGTGTTGATGACGGGTAGTCGCACATCGAGCGTAAGAGATCCTCCAACTTGCGGATAATGCCCTTGAGTGCGACAATATGCTCCTTCAACAAAATATTTTCACGTGTGAGATACTTGTTTTGTATACGAGCTAACTCAATCATCTTGAAAGCTTCGATCTCAGTTGGGGTAAGAAGATTGTGATCTAGTTGAAGGATGTCTTATGCTACCGGAACTTGGTCCTCCGTGGCCTTCTTGATCCCTTCATCCTTGTTGATCTCCATGGGTTCTTCCCTCTTCAGCTCTATCTTCATTAGCCAAGCATCATTGTCACCATTGTTGGAGGAGGGGGACGACATGATGCCTGCCCTTGACAACCCTGACAGAAAACAGCTCGAAGTAAGAAGAGAGGATAATTGCGTGGTACGATGGTCAAAACCTTCGGGAGATTATATAATGAATTTTTACCGACCAAAAGAAGTATCGTGCAAGAAAATGGAGTCCGGAGAGCACACGAGGTAGGGGGCGCCCAGGGGGGTAGGGCATGCCTCCCACCCTCGTGGAAGCCTCGTGTCCTTCCCAGACTGCTTCTTATTTTCCTATTTTTCTAAATATTCCAAAACATAGAAAAATAGCCATTAGAACTGTTTTGGAGTCGGTTTACTTACCATACCACATACCTATTCCTTTTTGGAGTCTGAAACGTTCTGGAAAGTGTCCCTTATGTATTCCTCCGGGGTTACGGTTTCAATAACATTAGTTTCAACATTTATGGGATTACCTGAGATATAATGTTTGATTCTTTGACCGTTCACCACCTTCGGATTTGTGCCTTCGAAGTTGTTGATTTTTATGGCACCGGAACGATAGACCTCCTCGATAATGTAAGGACCTTCCCATTTAGAGAGAAGTTTTCCTGCAAAAAATCTTAACCGAGAGTTGAATAGCAACACATAATCACCTACATTAAACTCACGCTTTCGTATCCTTTTGTCATGCCATCTTTTAACTTTTTCTTTAAACAGTTTGGCATTCTCATAGGCTTGGGTTCTCCATTCATCAAGTGAGCTAATGTCAAATAACCTCTTCTCACCGGCAAGTTTGAAATCATAATTGAGCTCTTTAATGGCCCAATATGCCTTATGTTCTAATTCGAGAGGTAAGTGACATGCTTTTCCATAAACCATTTTATACGGAGACACACCCATAGGATTTTTATATGCAGTTCTATAGGCCCACAGTGCATCGTCAAGTTTCTTGGACCAATTCTTTCTAGATCTATTAGCAGTCTTTTGCAAAATTAATTTGAGCTCTCTATTGCCCAATTCTACTTGACCACTAGACTGTGGGTGATAAGGAGATGCAATTCTATGATTAACATCATACTTAGCAAGCATTTTACGAAAGGCATCATGAATAAAATGTGAACCACCATCAGTCATTAAATATCTAGGGACTCCACCTCGGAAAAATAACTTCTTTAAGCATCTTAATAGAGGTGTTATGATCAGCACTACTAGTTGGAATAGCTTCTACGCACTTAGTAACGTAATCAACAGCAACTAAAATATGTGTAAACCCATTAGAGGAAGGAAAAGGTCCCATATAATCAAAGCCCCAAACATCAAATGGTTCAGTAACAAGTGAATAATTCATAGGCATTTCTTGACGTCTACTAATATTACCAATTCTTTGACATTCATCACAATATAAGACAAACTTACGAGCATCCTTGAAGAGAGTAGGCCAATAAAAACCGGATTCCAATACCTTATGTGCAGTTCTATCTCCAGCGTGGTGTCCTCCATAAGCTTCGGAGAGACACTTGCGTAGGATCTATTCCTGTTCATGCTCAGGTACACAACGTCTAATAACACCATCTACTCCTTCTTTATAAAGATGTGGGTCATCCCAAAAGTAATGTCTCAAATCATAGAAATACTTTTTCTTTTGCTGGTATGTGAAACTAGGTGGTATAAATTTAGCAACAATGTAATTAGCATAATCAGCATACCATGGAGCAGTACGAGAAGCATTTATGACATTTAATTGTTCATCAGGAAAGCTATCATCAATAGGTAGTGGGTCATCAAGAACATTCTCTAACCTAGACAGATTGTCTGCAACGGGGTTCTCAGCTCCCTTTCTATCAATAATATGCAAATCAAATTCTTGTAGCAAGAGAACCCATCTAATAAGTCTAGGTTTAGCATCTTTCTTTTCCATAAGATATTTAATAGCAGCATGATCAGTGTGAATAGTTACTTTAGAATCAACAATATAAGGTCTGAACTTATCACAAGCAAATACAACTGCTAAGAATTCTTTTTTCAGTAGTAGCATAATTTCTCTGAGCACTGTCTAGAGTTTTACTAGCATATTGAATAACATTTAATTTCTTATCAACTCTTTTCCCTAGAACATCACCTACAGCATAGTCACTAGCGTCACACATAATTTTAAAAGGTAAATTCCAATCAGGTGGCTGAAGAATAGGTGCAGAAATCAATGCTTTCTTAAGTATTTCAAATGCTTCTACACAATCGTCATCAAAGAAAAATGGTATATCTTTTTGTAATAGATTAGTCAGAGGCCGAGAAATTTTTGAGAAGTCCTTAATGAACCTCCTATAAAAACCGGCATGACCAAGGAAACTTTTTATACCTTTCATGTCCTTGGGACACAACATCTTTTCAACAACATCAATTTTAGCTTTATCAAATTCAATGCCTCTTTCAGAAATTTTATGCCCCAAGACAATACCTTCATTAACCATAAAGTGGCACTTCTCCCAATTCAAGACAAGGTTAGTTTCTTCACATCTCTGCAAAACTCGATCAAGGTTGCTTAAGCAATCATCAAAAGAGGATCCATAAATAGAGAAATCTTCCATGAAAACCTCACAAATCTTTTCACAAAAATCAGAGAATATAGCCATCATGCATCTTTGAAAGGTAGCAGGTGCATTACATAAACCAAAAGGCATACGTCTATAAGCAAAAGTACCGAAAGGGCAAGTAAAATTGGTCTTTGCTTGATCATCAGCTGGCACAGGTATTTGAGAGAAACCAGAATAACCATCTAGAGCAAAAATGTGTATGTTTGGATAATCTTTCTAGCATTTGATCAATGAAAGGCAAAGGGTAATGATCCTTTTTAGTAGCTTTATTTAATTTGCGGAAATCAATTACCATCCTATAACCTGTAATAATTCTTTGCGGAATCAATTCATCTTTATCATTAGGAACGACAGTAATACCTCCCTTCTTAGGAACACAATGAACATGACTTACCCACTGACTATCAGCAACGGGATAAATTATACCTGCTTCAAGGAGCTTTAATATTTGCTTTCTTACCACTTCTTTCATCTTAGGATTTAACCGTCGTTGATGATCAATAACTGGTTTGGCGTCTTTCTCCAAATTTAGTTTGTGTCGACATAAAGTGGGACTAATGCCCTTCAGATCATCAAGAGTATATCCAATAGCAGCACGGTGCTTCTTCAGAGTTTTCAATAATTTTTCTTCCTCCTTCTCTGAAAGGTTAGCACTAATAATAACAGGATATATCTTCTTTTCATCAAGATGAGCATATTTAAGAGTATCAGGCAATGGTTTAAGCTCAAACACGGGATCACCCTTGGGTGGAGGAGGATCCCCTAGGATTTCAACAGGCAGGTTGTGTTTCAAAATAGGTCCCTGTTTAAAGAATACTTCATCTATTTCCCTTCTTTCATTCATAAACATATCATTTTCATGGTCTAGCAAATATTGTTCTAAAGGATCATTAGGAGGCATAGCAATAGAAGCAAGGCCAATAACTTCATCCTTACTAGGAAATTCCTCATCACGGGGTTGTCTACGAAATTTAGAAAAATTAAACTCATGAGACATATCATCCAAACCAATAGTAACAACATCCTTTTCGCAGTCTATCCTAGCATTGACAGTATTCAAGAAGGGTCTACCAAATATAATGGGACAAAAACTATCTTGTGGGGAACCAAGAACAAGAAAATCAGCAGGATATTTAGTTTTTCCACACAAGACTTCAACATCTCTAACAATCCCAATCGGTGAAATAGTATCTCTATTGGCAAGTTTAATTGTAACATCTATATCTTCTAACTCAGCAGGTGCAATATCATGCATAATTTCTTTGTATAAAGAAATAGGTATTGCACTAGCACTAGCACCCATATCACACAAGCCATGATAACAATGTTCTCCTATTTTAACAGAAATAACAGGCATGCCTACCACAGGTCTATGTTTATCTTTAGCACCAGGTTTAGCAATTCTAGCAGTTTCCTCACATAAATAAATAACATGCCCATCAATATTATCAGCCAAGAGATCCTTAACCATAGCAATATTAGGTTCAACTTTAACTTGCTCAGGAGGTGTATAAGTTCTAATATTGCTTTTACGAACCACAGTTGAAGCTTTAGCATGATCCTTTGTCCTAACAGGGAAAGGTGGTTTCTCAACATAAGCAGTAGGAACAATAGGATCATTATAAGTGATAGTCTTTTCTTCAACTTTAATAGGTTCAACTACTTTTACTTCTATGGGAGGATGATACTTAAACCACTTCTCCTTAGGGAGATCAACATGAGCAGCAAAAGATTCACAAAAAGAAGCTAGTATCTCAGAGTCAAGTCCATATTTAGTGCTAAATTTACGGAAAACATCGGTATCCATAAAAGATTTAACACAATCAAACCTGACTCCTTACCTTCGTCGAGATCCCAATTGGGGCATGAATATAACATTGACTTAAGACTCCCCCAAGCTTGAGCGATGCTTTCTCCTTCACGAGGCCAAAAATTATATATATAATTACGATCACGATGAAAAAGATGCATAGGATAAATCTTCTGATGAAATTCCAATTTCAATCGCTTGTAGTCCCATGATCCCATATCATCACATAGCCTATACCATGTCAATGCATCTCCCTTCAAAGATAAAGGGAAGACCTTCTTCTTGATAACATCATCGGGCATACCTGCAAGCTTAAATAATCCACAAACTTCATCCACATAGATTAAGTGTAAATTGGATGCAATGTTCCGTCTCCTGCAAAAGGATTAGCTAGCAGTTTCTCTATCATACCCGAAGGAATTTCAAAGCAAACATATTCAGTAGGTTCAGTAGGTTGAGGAGCAACTCTTTGCTCTACTGGTCGGGGTGAAGATACCCCGAACAAGCCCCTCAAAGGATTACTTTCCATAGTAACAAGTGACTGTAAATTTCAGCACACTATATAAATTTTTCCTTACCAAATTCCACCTACCAAAGGCGCTTCACTCCCCGGCAACGGCGCCAGAAAAGAGTATTGATGACCCACAAGTATAGGGGATCTATCTTAGTCCTTTCAATAAGTAAGAGTGTCGAACCCAATGAGGAGCAGAAGGAAATGATAAGCGGTTTTCAGCAAGGTATTCTCTGCAAGCACTGAAATTATCGGTAACAGATAGTTTTGTGATAAGGTAATTTGTAACGGGTAACAAGTAACAAAAGTAAATAAAGTGCAGTAAGGTGGCCCAATCCTTTTTGTAGCAAAGGACAAGCCTGGACAAACTCTTATATGGAGAAAAGCGCTCCCGAGGACACATGGGAATTATCGTCAAGCTAGTTTTCATCACGCTCATATGATTCGCGTTCGGTACTTTGATAATTTGATATGTGGGTGGACCGGTACTTGGGTGCTGTCCTTACTTGGACAAGCATCCCACTTCTGATTAACTCCTATTGCAAGCATCCGCAACTACAAAAGAAGTATTAAGGTAAACCTAACCATAGCATGAAACATATGGATCCAAATCAGCCCCTTATGAAGCAACGCATAAACTAGGGTTTAAGCTTCTGTCACTCTAGCAACCCATCATCTACTTATTACTTCCCAATGCCTTCCTCTAGGCCCAAATAATGGTGAAGTGTCATGTAGTCGACGTTCACATAACACCACTATAGGAGAGACAACATACATCTCATCAAAATATCGAACGAATACCAAATTCACATGACTACTAATAGCAAGACTTCTCCCATGTCCTCAGGAACAAACTTAACTACTCACAAAGCATATGCATGTTCATAAACAGAGGGGTATTAATATGCATAATGGATCTGAACATATGATATTCCACCAAATAAACCAACTAGCATCAACTACAAGGAGTAATCAACACTACTAGCAACCCACAGGTACCAATCTGAGGCTTTGGGACAAAGATTGCATACAAGAGATGAACTAGGGTTTGAGAGGAGATGGTGCTGGTGAAGATGTTGATGGAGATTGGCCCCCTCCCGATGAGAGGAGCGTTGGTGATGACGAGCCGGAGCCCTAGATTGGTTTCGCCAAGGTTCCGCCTCGTGGGAGCGGAGTTTCTTCCCGAAAGCTTGCTTATGATTTTTCCTCGGACGAAAGACTTCATATAGTAGAAGATGGGAACCGAAGGGCCACCAGGGGACCCACGATGCAGGGGGCGCGCCTAGGGGGGTAGGGCGCGCCTCCCACCCTCGTGGCCAGGGTGTGGCCCCCTCTGGTATTTTCTTTGTCCAATATTTTTTACTAATTCCAAAATGACTTCCGTGAAGTTTCAGGACTTTTGGAGCTGTGCAGAATAGGTCTCTAATATTTGCTCCTTTTCCAGCCCAGAATTCCAGCTGCCGGCATTCTCCCTCTTCATGTAAACCTTATAAAATAAGAGAGAATAGGCATAAGTATTGTGACATAACGTGTAATAACAGCCCATAATGCAATAAATATCAATATAAAAGCATGATGCAAAATGGACGTATCAGGTTCCAGGGGGGACTGGTCGCCCGCTAGTGCCGGACGTCCACTGAAAGTGTTCTGTGGTCGGGACACCGGACGTCCGGAAGTCTCGGACTTCCGTTAATATTGTCAGACGTCTGGTGCGGGGTCGGACGTCCTCTCGCTGGGAGGTCTGAAGCTGGCGTAGGCTGGTCTTCAGGCGCCGGTCGTCCGACGAGGGTCGGTTATCCGCTCGCTGTGAGAGGCCGGTCGTCCGATGTCATCCGGATGTCCGCTTGCTGGAGCTTCTTCGGTAGTTCCTTGTACTTGGTGTCCTCACCGTCTTGTCCATGGTCTTCCTCTTTGTTCCTGGTCATGCATAGCACATATATTTGAGGTAGTAGTCATGTCTCACTTGTAGAAAGTGATGGTTCGAAGAGGAGCGAGTTCACCTTGTGTCCAATGGTGTATGTTCGAGGTCTCGTCATATGTCCTCTTGGGGCTTGGAGAGTAGTTGTGACGCCCCCGATTCGACCGTACACTAATCATGCACGAAATGTGTACGATCAAGATCAGGGACTCACGGGAAGATATCACAACACAACTCTACAACATAAATAAGTCATACAAGCATCATAATACAAGCCAGGGGCCTCGAGGGCTCGAATACAAGTGCTCGATCATAGACGAGTCAGCGGAAGCAACAATATCTGAGTACAGACATAAGTTAAACAAGTTTGCCTTAAGAAGGCTAGCACAAAAGTAGCAACGATCGAAAAGGCAAGGCCTCCTGCCTGGGACCTCCTAACTACTCCTCGAAGTCGAACTCCATGTAGAATCATCCTCGGGATCTCTAGCTCCTGGACTCCAGCATCTGGTTGCGACAACCAGGTATAGAAAGGGGAAAAGAGGGAGAAAAGCAACCGTGAGTACTCATCCAAAGTACCCGCAAGCAAGGAGCTACACTACATATGCATGGGTATATGTGTAAAGGGCCGTATCAGTGGACTGAACAGCAGAATGCTAGAATAAGAGGGGGATAGCTAATCCTGTCGAAGACTACGCTTCTGGCCACCTCCATCTTGCACCATGTAGAAGAGAGTAGATGGTAAGTTCACCAAGTAGCATCGCATAGCATAACCCTACCCGGCGATCCCCTCCCTGTCGCCCTATTAGACAGCGATCACCGGGTTGTATCTGGCACTTGGAAGGGTGTGTTTTATTAAGTATCCGGTTCTAGTTGTCATAAGGTCAAGGTACAACTCCGGGTCGTCCTTTTACCGAGGGACACGGATATTCAAATAGATAAACTTCCCTGCAGGGGTGCACCACATAACCCAACACGCTCGATCCCATTTGGCCGGACACACTTTTCTGGGTCATGCCCGGCCTCGGAAGATCAACACGTCGCAGCCCCACCTAGGCTCAATAGAGAGGTCAGCACGCCGGTCTAAACCCTATGCGCAGGGGTCTGGGCCCATCGCCCATTGCACACCTGCACGTTGCGTACGCGGCCGGAAGCAGACCTAGCCCCCTTAATACAAGCGCAAGCTTACGGTCCAATGCGGCGCGCGCCACTCAGTCGCTGACGTCAAAAAGAGCTTCGGCTGATACCACGACGTCGAGTGCACATAACTGTTCCCGCGTAGCTGGTTAGTGCGTATAGACCAAATGGCCAGACTCAGATCAAATACCAAGAACTCGTTAAGCGTGTTATTTTGAAGTAACCGCGGACGCCGTCTAGGGCCAGGCCCACCTCTCACCTAGGCGATCTCAACCTGCCCTGTCGCTCCGCCACAAAGTAACAGTCGGGGCCGTTAGGAACCCAGGCCCACCTCTACCGGGATGGAGCCACCTGTCCTTTCAGCCCCCTCATCAGAATCACTTGCGGGTACTCAACGAGCCGACCCGACTTTAGTCACCACATGTGTCATGTATATAAAGTATATAGTATATACCCGTGAGCACCTCCCGAAGTGATCACGGCCCAGTAGTATAGCATGGCAGACGGACAAGAGTGTAGGGCCACTGATGGAACACTAGCATCCTATACTAAGCAGTAGGATAGCAGGTAAGGGTAACAACTGTAGCAACAATGACAGGCTATGCATCAGGATAGGATTAACGGAAAGCAGTAACATGCTACACTACTCTAATGCAAGCAGTATAGAGAAGAATAGGCGATATCTGGTGATCAAGGGGGGGCTTGCCTGGTTGCTCTGGCAAGAAGGAGGGGTCGTCAACTCCGTAGTCGAACTGGGCAGCAGCAGCGTCGGTCTCGTAGTCTACCGGAGAAGGAGAGGGGGAATAAACAGTAAATACGGAGCAAACAAAGCATCACAAAACATAAGGAGGCAAAACGCGGTGCTAGGTATGCCCTAACGCGGTAGGAGGTGATACCGACGAAGGGGGGAAACATCCGGGAAAGTATCCCCGGTGTTTCGCGTTTTCGGACAGGTGAACCAGAGGTGAAATGTTACAGGTTTGCTATGCTACGTATGTGTGGCGGGCGAACGGGCTGCGTATCCGAATTCGTCTCGTCGTTCTGAGCAACTTTCATGTGGAAAGTATTTTCATCTGAGCTACGGTTTATTTTATATGATTTTCTAAAGATTTAATCATTTTCTGATTTTAATTATTTATTTAAATCCAACATTATGCAGAATAGTGTATGCTGACGTCATCATGACGTCAGCAGTCAATAGGGCGTTGACTAGGTCAAACTGACGTGCGGGACCCACCTGTCATATACTGTTTAGGTTAATTAGGGTTTAGCTAATCTAATCACTATTTAATCAAACTAACTAATTAATTAGATTAATTAAATCAAATTAATTATCTTCATTAATTCACTAATTAATTAATTATTCATTTTATTAATTCATTTTTATTTTCATTTTTTTATTAAAACGTTCTGGGGCTGGGCCCCGTTTGTCATAGGCCGCAGGGGCCTTTGCAGGTCTCGGGCGCGAGTCTCGGGTGCCAGGACCCGGCTGGGGCAACCGAACGGGGCTGTGGGCGTCGGGTCGCCGGACCCGGGCGCGTGCTGGCTGGCCGGCGGCCACGGCAGGGCTTGCCGCAACGGGGCGCGAAGGCCACGGCGGGCGGAGCTGGTAGCCTCGAGCAGCAGGACAGGGTGCAGCAGAGCACGGGGCGGGGCTCGCGCGCGGCAGGTGGGGCGAGCAGCAGCGGCGGAAGCAGCAGGCAGAGTGGCGAAGCAGGGGACGGCAACGGTCACGGCGGCGACAGCGGCTGGAGGTGGGCGCGCAAGGGGGGCACGGCGGACGCTGCTATCGGGACGACGGCGGTGCGCGGGTACGTGCATCGGGCGTGGCCGGGTCGCACGGCGCGAGCGGCGACCGCGGCGGAGTATGAGAGCACAGAGGGGGGAGGAGAGGGGAGGCGCAACCGGCACGGCGGCTCACCGAAGCTGTAGGGAGGGGGCAGTGGGCTCGAGGCGGCTTGGGGGTGGACGGAGTCCGCAACGGCGAGGCCAACGACGTCGGGGACGAAAAGGTCGAGGGCGGCGTCGGTGGGGACGAGGCGGTCCAGCGAGTGGGGCTTCGGGGAGGAAGGCGAAGCGTCCATTGAGCGACGGGCGGCGACGGGGAGGAGGTTCGGTGACGGGGCAGCCCGGTGTGGAGTCGGGGACGCCTCCGGCGCGTTGGGGCGCCAGGTTCGGCCCGATCCAGATCGAGAGATGGAGATGGGATCGGGGGAAGTATGGGGATCGTGGGGAGAGTGGAGGGTTAGGGTTTGCGGGGTGGACCGAGGGGGATGTAGGCTGGGCGACGGTGCGGGCCGGCCTGGTGGCCTAGTTGCCAGTTGGGCCGGTCGGCCCATTGTGGGGGGGGGGTCTTTGTCTCCTTTTTATTTTTTTGTTAGTTTTCATTTATTCTTCTTTTGTGTTTCCTTTTTGTTAGCAAATAGTTCTACAAAAATATAACCCCTACTCCTAAATTAGCATAATAACATATGCCACAACCTCAACAAGCTTGGTGACCAAATGAACTAGTTTAATATTTGCTTAGTATTTAAAAGCATTTAAATAATTATTTTGCTGCTGTTTTATCTACTATTGTGTATTTAAATATTTTATTTAGATATGGGTCCTCCACCATAATTGCTTATGATTTATTTGGTTCACTCCGAACATCTTAGTTTTGACATTTGAAAACTTTTATTGTTTGCTTAATTTTGAATTTGAATTCGAACCGGTTTTGAACTAACGCGAGATTATCAACAGTAACCGAGGTGACGTGGCATCATTAGCAGAGGTTCACTGTAGCTTAATTATCCGGGCGTCACAATTCTCCTCCACTACAAGAAATCTCGTCCCGAGATTTAAGGGGCGGAGTAAAGGGGAAAGACTAGGTTACGAAATTCTAACGATTCTTCTTGGTCTTGGTTGCCCTTTCGAAGAGGTTGATCCCTTTTGTTGATGTCTTCATTTCTCTGCTTCAAGTCACCATGATCAAGTAGTCATCCTTTCTCCGGGAACTCCATCGTACTTACGAAAGAATAAAGGGTGGTTATTCCGGAAGAACGGACCTCTGCAAGGTTGACTACCTGGTAGCTAACATCGGGGGAAGGTGGCGGAAAGTAACTCTCGAACTGAAACTTAAGAAAATTTCGAGAGCAAAGTAAGGAGGTACTATGAGAAGTTTAAGCGGGTAGGCAATCGTTCGATGCCTGAACAAAGTGTGAAGGGGTCCAGAGCAACGAGAATAAGTATTGCGTCTGATACCAAAGTATATTACTAGGAAGATGACCCATGAATTATATACGAAATCAAGCGCGAGGAATAACTTGGGCAACATGGGGGTACAGGAGAGTCAGGTTTTGATCCTGTGGAACTGTGGTTTATGGGCCCACCATGTGGTTAAAAGTAGGAAGGCCGTTGGCATCTTACACGGTCATGATAGCAAGACATGTCAGAGGGTAGCCTGTCAGTTATGTTGGCAACAACGTTGGTACCAAGGGCGAGGGACAAAGAGAACCATTTTCCTGCTCGTTTAACGAGGCGGACCAATAGGCAAGGTTCTCATCCATCGGTGGCTACCGAAATGTCATCAACAATAGTAACAGGGGCTTGCTGACAGAATTGTACACCGAGGTGTTTACATAAGCAGGAGAATATTACTGCTTAGATCATATAGACCACAAGAAAGGTTAAACCAAACAATGGAAAGGAAAATATGATTATCAAATTAAACAGAACAATGGAAAGGAAAATGTGTTTAAACATGCCTTTCAGGGGTATATCCTTCCCAAGGGGAAGCAGAACATGATATCCACGACAGGATATAATGTAGAAAATCCTTTAGGTAAGGGGAGGGAAATTTCATGACATTACCCATACAGCGGTGTTTGGATAATTGAGCAAGAAACATTTAGCATTGTGCTTCAAATGTTTTTATTGAAGATCGGAGTAACACAGACATGCTTCGAGATAGCATTGACATGGTCATTAGGTAAGATCAGGCCATGGATACACAAAGGATCCATCAGGAACAACTTATAGAGTAAGTCTTACAATTTCCTCATGGAAGAATAGCTAACCTTGCTAAAAAGGAAAAATTATAACAATAGGTCCTCTGGCCAGGTGTGTTAGGCAGGACATCACCTTACCGAGTCATAAATAGACCAATTTTATAACTCTTGGAAATATGTCCCAACCATCATATCTGACCGAGATTCGGATCTGATTGGTGTCAGGATAACTCAGACTCAGGATGTCTGAGAAGAAAGGTGCAACACAAATTGTCGAAACGACATCGAAGATTCTCGGGAGATGAACTATGGAAGCGAGTTCCGAACAAGGGTTCATCAGTAAATCAAGGAGAGGTGAGGAGGTGACTGATTGACTCAGCGACAATCCATTGAGATTTCCAAAAGATGGATTTCCACAACTATGTGAACAAGGAGATAACATTAGCTAGATTGAATGACTTAATGATGTATGCTCGAGGAAAACATACCCAGTTAAACATTGGTTGAAATGTGCACCCGAAATATGGGCTAGGTACCACGATCAATGTTCGAATGATGATTCATTAAGCCATAGATGTAAAATGAAACTATAGACCAATAACTTCAAAGCAATAGGGTTGCTAGAAGTTTAGAATTTACACATCACAGACCATTTGTCGGTATTTCATTTAGAAACAACACGGGGACCAAGAAAGAATGGTGATGGTGAGAAGTATCACTGTACCAAGAATTCTTAAGAGGTGGAGTAATGCTCATGACATTCTTGACATCAAAGATTGTAATACTCCACGGTAGATCATAACATAGGTTGGATAGCAGGGAAGTCAAGATACAACAGAAAATATGAACAAGTTTGTGTTGGGGGGAGGCAAGAATGTTGTCGATGATAACACAGATCATCGAGGGCAAGGATGGTATTTCTAATCATGAACTCAATCAATATCCTGGAAGAGTGCATAAGGTTGATGATGATCACGACACATTTGTCGAGAGATTTCATGAAGATGTAATCAATCAGCGACGACAGCAAGTCAAAGGAATGATGAAGCAGACGGTTATTGGAACCATGGGTAGGACACAAACTTGAAATCAAGCTTGTTGTTCAAGGTGAAATGGTATGAGAGGAAGATCGGCATAAGCTTAGCTCATCATCGAAAGTTGTGCTCCGGGGTTAAGGACCAGGTAGCACAGTTAAATTTAGCACGCTAATGATATAGCCGAGCAGGCTAGGAATGACTTGAAGGATTATTAAACTCGTAAGCAACAAAAATTACTTAGAGTTATTGAATCGGAGTGCGGAATTGATTCACTTATCGGTGTCCTTGAGGGGTTCTAACAACTCAGAACCCATTGGAAAAATGGAATCGGCAAGAATATTAGTTGATGAAGAACTCATAAGAAGTTAAGTAGTTCCTTGGCATTCTCGAGATACCAGGGGGGTAATGCTCGACGACAGACCAAAGTAGAGGTTGGACGGGGGTATTGCTCTGCAGAGGACAAGTGCTTAAACTTGCACAAGAAATGGTATTTAAAGGCGAACATGGTCGGAACCACGATTGCAAAAGGATCAATACACAGATACTAGACGATATCAAATCAAGGAAATAGTTATTATTACAAGAAGCTTCTATGATAGGATCTACATCGTGTCCATGGGCATGAACACAAAGTTCAAGGTCGACTCCCACTTGTTCAACGCATAACCTTTCATTCACCTCTCGTATTTTGAAAATGACATTAGTTGTTGAAAGTTTTTACCTGGTGCAATACCAGATAAGTATGACCCGTGTAATCTTTCGGGTTCACACGGATTAGGGAAGGCATAGGTTCAACCCTTAGGGTCATATTGGGAACATATACCACAAGCTTCAATAGTAAATAACACAAGCTCGATAGTAGAGCATGGGTGACAAAAGGAGAGGATACAATTTACCGAAGGCATTATGTATGAGGGAAGAACTTCTCAAGGTGATTGAATATGAAGGACACTGTCGGATAATAACCCAACAAGGGGTCTTGTGGTCTACAACGGAGCTGATGCGAGTATCGGTACTCTATCAGAGGAAGAAGGAACGAAAGGGCATCGGACTATAAAAACGACTGAGTAATTCAAAGCTCAAATGCAAAGGAATTATCATTTCCAAATCAAGGGATCAGAAGCCAATGGTGTGATTAATAATGGATAAGTTGAATAGACTTAGGGGTACAATCGACGGCAATTTGATTGGTCGATAACCAGTTCACGTTTCAAATGACGTCTGAGCCGGAAGGATGAATTCTAGGCTCTGATTGAGGATTGCGAGCATTCGCAACAAATTGAATCAACGGACTCAAAATGATAATGACAAGAGATGCCAATAAGATTATAGACTTATGGGATTAACCATAATGCAAGCAAGTAAGAATTTCAAGAGCGATAGGCTATTCAGGATTTTCGGAAGTTCAAATAGTATTTCAAAGACTTTTGTGAATTACTTGAATCAACTGGGGATGAGCGGATACTCGGTAAGTGCGAGAATTATCCGTAGGGGTATTCAGGTGACAAGGAACAGCAAGGCAGTAAGCTCAAAGGATTCTCGGAACAACAGAGAGAATTTCGGGGTATCTTGTAATAACAAGATCAACTGGGAAGCATTGTATGAATGGCGAGTATACGTGGTTATCCACAGGGGTTTATCGATGGAAGAGAATTACAAAAGCGACACCATAAAGTCTCAAGAGAACATCGGAGAGTATCTTCGGATCCTTCTGGTGCAGCAGACGATCATCTGTAATAAGGGGCCCTCCGGGAGAAAGTATTATTGAGAACCTAGAGTCAGAGTTAGTAAAATCGTTTAATCCGAATAGAAGAGATATCAGAGTCCCAGAGTATAGGTTGAGGAATAAAAGATACTACTACCACCCAATGGCGACGTGGGCCCGTAAGCCACACAGCCATGTTAGTAAAACAGTTTTCACTGACTAGACTCAACTTCGGCCAAGGAGTTGGAAAGGGGGATTCCTACAGGCAGTCGGCTCTGATACCAACTTGTGACGCCCCCGATTCGACCGTACACTAATCATCCACGCAAATGTGTACGATCAGGGACTCACGGGAAGATATCACAACACAACTCTACAACATAAATAAGTCATACAAGCATCATAATACAAGCCAGGGGCCTCGAGGGCTCGAATACAAGTGCTCGATCATAGACGAGTCAGCGGAAGCAACAATATCTTAGTACAGACATAAGTTAAACAAGTTTGCCTTAAGAAGGCTAGCACAAAAGTAGCAACGATCGAAAAGGCAAGGCCTCCTGCCTGGGACCTCCTAACTACTCCTCGAAGCCGAACTCCATGTAGAATCATCCTCGGGATCTCTAGCTCCTGGACTCCAGCATCTGGTTGCGACAACCAGGTATAGAAAGGGGAAAAGAGGGAGAAAAGCAACCGTGAGTACTCATCCAAAGTACTCGCAAGCAAGGAGCTACACTACATATGCATGGGTATATGTGTAAAGGGCCGTATCAGTGGACTGAACTGCAGAATGCCAGAATAAGAGGGGGATAGCTAATCTTGTCGAAGACTACGCTTCTGGCCACCTCCATCTTGCACCATGTAGAAGAGAGTAGATGGTAAGTTCACCAAGTAGCATCGCATAGCATAACCCTACCCGGCGATCCCCTCCTTGTCGCCCTGTTAGACAGCGATCACCGGGTTGTATCTGGCACTTGGAAGGGTGTGTTTTATTAAGTATCCGGTTCTAGTTGTCATAAGGTCAAGGTACAACTCTGGGTCGTCCTTTTACCGAGGGACACGGATATTCGAATAGATAAACTTCCCTGCAGGGGTGCACCACATAACCCAACACGCTCGATCCCATTTGGCCGGACACACTTTTCTGGGTCATGCCCGGCCTCGGAAGATCAACACGTCGCAGCCCCACCTAGGCTCAATAGAGAGGTCAGCACGCCGGTCTAAACCCTATGCGCGCAGGGGTCTGGGCCCATCGCCCATTGCACACCTGCACGTTGCGTACGCGGCCGGAAGCAGACCTAGCCCCCTTAATACAAGCGCGAGCTTACGGTCCAATGCGGCGCGCGCCACTCAGTCGCTGACGTCAAAAAGAGCTTCGGCTGATACCACGACGTCGAGTGCCCATAACTGTTCCCACGTAGCTGGTTAGTGCGTATAGACCAAATGGCCAGACTCAGATCAAATACCAAGAACTCGTTAAGAGTGTTATTTTGAAGTAACCGCGGACGCCGTCCAGGGCCAGGCCCACCTCTCACCTAGGCGGTCTCAACCTGCCCTGTCGCTCCGCCACAAAGTAACAATCGGGGGCTGTTAGGAACCTAGGCCCACCTCTACCGGGATGGAGCCACCTGTCCTTTCAGCCCCCTCATCAGAATCACTTGCGGGTACTCAACGAGCCGACCCGACTTTAGTCACCACATGTGTCATGTATATAAAGTATATAGTATATACCCGTGATCACCTCCGAAGTGATCATGGCCCAGTAGTATAGCATGGCAGACGGACAAGAGTGTAGGGCCACTGATGGAACACTAGCATCCTATACTAAGTAGTAGGATAGCAGATAAGGGTAACAACTGTAGCAACAATGACAGGCTATGCATCAGGATAGGATTAACGGAAAGCAGTAACATGCTACACTACTCTAATGCAAGTAGTATAGAGAAGAATAGGCGATATCTGGTGATCAAGGGGGGGCTTGCCTGGTTGCTCTGGCAAGAAGGAGGGGTCGTCAACTCCGTAGTCGAACTGGGCAGCAGCAGCGTCGGTCTCGTAGTCTACCGGAGAAGGAGAGGGGGAAGAAACAGTAAATACGGAGCAAACAAAGCATCACAAAACAGAAGGAGGCAAAACGCGGTGCTAGGTATGCCCTAACGCGGTAGGAGGTGATACCGACGAAGGGCGGAAACATCCGGGAAAGTATCGCCGGTGCTTCGCGTTTTCGGACAGATGAACTGAAGGTGAAATGTTACAGGTTTGCTATACTACGTATGTGTGGCGGGCGAACGGGCTGCGTATCCGGATTCGTCTCGTCGTTCTGAGCAACTTTCATGTAGAAAGTATTTTCATCTGAGCTACGGTTTATTTTATATGATTTTCTAAAGATTTAATCATTTTCTGATTTTAATTATTTATTTAAATCCAACATTATCCAGAATAGTGTATGCTGACATCATCATGATGTCATCATGACGTCGGCAGTCAACAGGGCGTTGACTGGGTCAAACTGACGTGCGGGACCCACCTGTCATATACTGTTTAGGTTAATTAGGGTTTAGCTAATCTAATCACTATTTAATCAAACTAACTAATTAATTAGATTAATTAAATCAAATTCATTATCTTAATTAATTCACTAATTAATTAATTATTAATTTTATTAATTCATTTTTATTTTATTTTTTTATTAAAACGTTCTGGGGCTGGGCCCCGTTTGTCAAAGGCCGCAGGGGCCTTTGCGGGTCTCGGGTGCCAGGACCCGGCTGGGGCAACCGAACGGGGCTGTGGGCGTCGGGTCGCCGGACCTGGGCGCTTGCTGGCTGGCCGGCGGCCATGGCAGGGCTTGCCACAACGGGGCGCGAAGGCCACGGCGGGCGGAGCTGGTAGCCTCGACCAGCATGACAGGGTGCAGCAGAGCACGGGGCGGGGCTCGCGCGCGGCAGGTGGGGCGAGCAGCAGCGGCGGAAGCAGCAGGCAGAGTGGCGCAGCAGGGGACGGCAACGGTGACGGCGGCGACAGCGGCTGGAGGTGGGCGCGCAAGGGGGCACGGCGGACGCTGCTATCGGGAGGACGGCGGTGCGCGGGTACGTTCATCGGGCGTGGCCGGGTCGCATGGCGCGAGCGGCGACCGCGGCGGAGTACGACAGCAAAGAAGGGGGAGGAGAGGGGAGGCACAACCGGCACGGCGGCTCACCGCGAAGCTGTAGGGAGGGGGCAGTGGCTCAAGGCGGCTTGGGGGTGGCCGGAGTCCGCAACGGCGAGGCCAACGACGTCGGGGACAAAGAGGTCGAGGGCGGCGTCGGTGGGGACGAGGCAGTCCAGCGAGTGGGGCTTCGGGGAGGAAGGCGAAGCGTCCATCGAGCGACGGGCGGCGACGGGGAGGAGGTTCGGTGACGGGGCAGCCCGGTGTGGAGTCGGGGACGCCTCCGGCGCGTTGGGGCGCCGGGCTCGGCCCGATCCAGATCGAGAGATGGAGATGGGATCGGGGGAAGTGGGGGGATCGTGGGGAGAGTGGAGGGTTAGGGTTTGCGGGGTGGACCGAGGGGGGATGTAGGATGGGCGACGGTGCGGGCCGGCCTGGTGACCTAGTTGCCAGTTGGGCCGGTCGGCCCAGTGTGGGGGGGGGGAGTCTTTGTCTCCTTTTTATTTATTTTTTAGTTTTCATTTATTCTTCTTTTGTGTTTCCTTTTTGGTAGCAAATAGTTCTACAAAAATATAACCCCTACTCCTAAATTAGCAGAATAACATATGCCACTACCTCAACAAGCTTGGTGACCAAATGAACTAGTTTAATATTTGCTTAGTATTTAAAAGCATTTAAATAATTATTTTGCCGCTGTTTTATCTACTATTGTGTATTTAAATATTTTATTTAGATATGGGTCCTCCACCATAATTGCTTATGATTTATTTGGTTCACTCTGAACATCTTAGTTTTGACATTTGAAAACTTTTATTGTTTGCTTAATTTTGAATTTGAATTCGAACCGGTTTCGAACTAACGCGAGATTATCAACAGTAACCGAGGTGATGTGGCATCATTAGCAGAGGTTCTCTGTAGCTTAATTATCCGGGCGTCACAGTAGTCGGAGTGTACATGGGGATGAACGTGGGATGCTCCGCATCAATTTGACAACCCCTTTTTCATGTTGTGTGCTAGTTTTTGTTAGTTTGTGTTGGTGCATATATTGGGGACTTGCTTGTGCCTCCTACTGGATTGATACCTTGGTTCTTAACTGACGGAAATACTTATCTCTACTTTGCTTCATCACCCTTTCCTCTTCAAGGAAAAAATCAACGCAAGCTCAAGAAGTAGCAGGAAGAATTTCTAGCGCTGTTGCCTGGGAGGTTCTACATCACGCCTACCAAGTACCTATCATAAACTCTCATCTCTTGCACTTACATTATTCACCATTTCCTCTCATTTTCCTGTCCCCCACTTCTAAAATATTTTTAGAAAAACACAAAAATATTTGCCTATTTTATTCGCCTTCTTTCCATTTACCTTTATGTCTTCCTTGGTTTGTTTGCTTGTTGGCTTGCCATAATTGTGTATTTATTCCAAATCAGAAAGCAAAAATTTTATGGATCCTCATCCACTTGCTAATCTTTTTAAGAGATCCAATTATGATGAACCAATTGCTAGTGAGTTGAGTGCACTAGATTATCTTTATGAAGTTTTGCTTGAAATTCGTGAATCTAAAAATTATGATGAAATTTATAAAGTGATTCACAATAGGTCCATGAATGAAAAGCATGATTGCAATGATGTTATTATAAATTCTATTAATGTCAATTGCGCTAATAATATGCAAAACCCCAAGCTTGGGGATGCTAATTTTGCTATGTCCACTACTTATTGCAATGATCATGATTGGGGTGATAATGCTTCTTATGATCTTGAAAATTTATTTAAGCCTCATGATGAATATGTTTGCGATAATATTGAAAGTGGGTTTGGAAGAGTGTCAACTCTAGGTAATAATGATCCTGCTACTTTGGAGTATGATCAATCTTATGAAATTTTTGATAAAAGTGGGTTTGGAGATGTCATGACTTTATTGGATGATAATCCCACTATTTTGGAAGAGTGTCAACTTTACATGCATGTGGATGATGAAGAGAATATTTTATGTGATAGCTATATTGTTGAATTTGATTATGATCCTGCAAGTAATTATTATGAGAGAGGAAAATTTGCTTGTAGAAATTTTCATGTTACTAAATTACCTCTCGTTATGTTGAGATTGCTATTGTTTCTTTCCTCTTCCTTCCATATGCTAGTTTTTGCTTGTCTTGATAAATCATTTCCCTATAAAAGGCCTATGCATAGGAAGTATGTTAGAATTAAACTTGTTTCTCACATGCTATATGATGCTCTTTTTGTGCTTCAATTTTTGGCCTTTCATGTGAGCATCATTAAAATTATCAATGCCTAGCTAAAAGGCTTTAAAGAAAAGCGCTTGATGGAAGGCAACCCAATATTTTTATTTTCAATTGCAGTGGGGCATTGCTCTACTGTGTACATTCAAAAACTATTTTTATTATCTGTTTTTATGAAAATACACATTATTACTTCTATAGTAATTGTGTTTTGGTGTTTTAATTAGTGTTTGAGCCAAGTAAGACCTTTGGGATGGTCATGGTGATAGTTGATTTTATCTTGCTGAAAACAGAAACATTAGCGCCAAGTAATAGAATTGATCTGAGCTGCTGGAACGTGATAAATTCTTGAATTGTTTACACAAGATTGATATACAAATTGCCTATATTGTCCTAATCTTTCAGAATTTTTGGAGTTACAGAAGTATACGAAGTTTCCAGATTACTACAGACTGTTCTGTTTTTGACACATTATGTTTTCTATGTGTTGTTTGCTTATTTTGATGAATCTATGGGTAGTATCGGGGGTATGAACCATGGATAAGTTGGAATACAGTAGATATTACACCAATATAAATTTGGAATGAGTTCAGAACAGTACCTAAGTGGTGATTTATTTTATTATACTAATGGAGCTTATGAGTTTTCTGTTGAGTTTTGTGTTGTGAAGTTTTCAAGTTTTGGGTAAAGATTTGATGGACTATGGAATAAGGAGTGGCAAGAGCCTAAGCTTTTGGATGCCCAAGGCACCCCTAGGTAATATTCAAGGACAACCAAGCATCTAAGCTTGTGGATGTCCCGGATGGCATCCCCTCTTTTGTCTTCAATCCATCGGTAAATTTACTTGAGGCTATATTTTTATTCACCGCATGGTATCTGTTTTGCTTGGAGAGTCTTGTATGATATGAGTCTTTGCTTTTTAGTTTTCCACAATCATCCTTGCTGTACACACCTTTTGAGAGGGACATGCTTTAATCGTAAATTTATTAGAATACTCTATGTGCTTCACTTATATCTTTTGAGCTAGGTAGTTTGCTCTAGTACTTCACTTATATCTTTTTAGAGCACAACAGTGGCTTTATTTTATAGAAATTGATGAACTCTCATGCTTCACTTATATTATTTTGAGAGTCTTTAAAAAAATGGTAATTTGCTTAGGTTATGAATTTAGTCCTAATATGATGGGCATCCAAGAGGGATATAATAAAAGATTTCATATAAGAGAATTGAATATATGGGAAGTTTGATTCCTTGCATTTGTTTTGAGATATAAGGATGATGATATTAGAGTCATGCTAGTGAGTAATTTTGGATTGGTAGAAATACTTGTGTTAAAGTTTGTGATTTCCGTAGCATGCACGTATGGTGAACCGTTATGTGATGAAGTCAAAGCATGATTTTTTTTATTGTCATCCTTTGTGTGGAGGTTGGGAGCGCGCGATGGTTAACTCCTACCAACCTCTCCCCTAGGATCATGCATGTAGTACTTTTTTTCGATGGCTAATAATTTTTTGCAATAAGTATGTGAGTTCTTTATGACTAATGTTGAGTCCATGAACTATATGTACTCTCACCCTTCCACCATTGCTAGCCTCTCTAGTACCACGTAACTTTCGCCGGTGCATTAAACCCACCATATACCTTCCTCAAAACAGCCAACATACCTACCTATTATGGCATTTCCATAGCCATTCCGTGATATATTGTCATGCAACTTCCATCGTTTCGTTTTATTATGACACATACCATCATTGTCATATTGTTCTCATATGCATCAGCCATTCATATAGAGTCATACTTTGCTCTAGTATCGAGTTGTAATTCTTGAGTTGTAAGTAAATGAAAGTGTGATGATCGTCATTATTAGAGCATTGTCCCATGTGAGGAAAGGATGCTGGAAGCTATTATTCCCTCACAAGTCGGGTTGAGTCTCCGGACTTTAAAAATAATAAAAGAGGCCAAAGAAGCCCAAATAAAAAAAGAGTCCAAAGAAGCACAAACAAAAAACTAAGATAAAAAGAGAGAAGGGACAATTTTACTACCCTTTTTCCACTCCTGTGCTTTGAAATAGCACCATATTCTTCATGATAGAGAGCCTCCTATTTTTTCACTTTCATATACTAGTGGGATTTTTTTTTCATTATAGAACTTGGCTTGTATATTCCAAGGATGGGCTTCCTCAAATTGCCCTAGGTCTTCATGAGCAAGCGAGTTGGATGCACACCCACTTAGTTTCTTTTTCAACTTTCATACACTTATAGCTCTAGTGCATCCGTTGCATGGAAATCCCTACTCACTTACATTGATATCGATTGATGGGCATCTCCATAGCCCATTAATTTTCCGAGTTGATGTGAGACTTTCTCCTTCTTTTTGTCTTCTCCGCAACCACCATATTATATTCCAGCTATAGTGGTATATCCATGGCTCACGCTCATGTATTGCGTGAAGGTTGAAAAAGCTAGAGAACACTAAAGTATGAAACAATTGCTTGACTAATATCGGGGTTGTGCATGATGAAATACTTTGTGTGAGGAAGATGGAGCATAGCCAGACTATATGATTTTGTAGGGATAACTTTCTTTGGCCATGTTATTTTGGGAAGACATGATTGCTTTGTTAGTATGCTTGAAGTATTATTGTTTTTGTCAATATTAAACTTTTGTTTTGAATCTTATGGATCTGAATATTCATTCCACAATAAATAAGATTGCATTGACAAAAATGTTAGGTAGCTTTTCACATCAAAAATTATTTTTTATCATTTACCTACTCGAGGACAAGAAGGAATTAAGCTTGGGGGAGAGATGGACTCCCCCGGCAAGGCCCTTGCCGGGGTGGCCTCCACAGCCCCGGCAAGAACCTTGCCGGGGCAACTCGCCCAACGCCAGCAGGGCTGCCTCCCTTGAGCCTTAGAGTTCCGACGCCTTCAACCGCACTGGAACCAAAGCTCGGGAGGCGCCTTTGTGGTGGCATGCAGATCTTTGTGAAGACCAAGAGCATACAAGACTAGATAAATAATCAGAGGAAGAAAATCCTCGGCAAGATCCTTGCCAAGGATACCCACGAGACCCCCGGCAAGCCCCTTGCCGGGGACGACCACGAAGCCATGGCAAGACCCTTGTCGGGGCCCCGGCAAGACTCTTGCCGAAGACATCCGCGGGGCCGCATCTAGGCCCACATCTACCAAAGCTCTGCCGCCATCCCCATGCAGCTGCCAGCCCACAGACTAGGCGAACACCTGCGTGGCGACGTGCGGCCTCTGGGCCAACTCAGCAAGCACCTGCGTGGTGGCATGCAGATCTTCGCGAAGGCTCTACCACCGCACCAACTCAGCAGCCAGCAAGCCAGCGTGGCACAACCCGCCTCGTCAGTTCGGACGCGCATCGAAGCCAGGCAAGGCGGCAACAGCTGGGACGAGCTTAAGGGCACTTCGGCAGCACATTAAATACATTTGTCCTACGGTGCCAGAGGATAGACTTGACCACTGTATAGCTTTCCACCTCCTGTGTGCCATTGTGGCAGCCCCTTTGTCTATAAAAGGAGGCCCGCGGCGTACTTGGGGAGGATTTAGACTTTTTGGACCCTGCACGCCTTGTAGCTAGTCCAAGAACACCAGATAAACAGAAACCAGCAGGAGTAGGGTATTACACGTCACTTGCGGCCCGAACCTGGATAATCCCCCCGCGTTGATCTCTCAATCCCGCTCTTTCCACAGCCCCGCGCCCGCCAACCGTAGTAAAAGGGATTCCTCGTGATCCTATAGGTGTCATTTCCCCGACATCTTTGGCGCGCCAGGTAGGGGACGCAAGCTGTGAAAATCCGGTTTGAAGGTTAGCACACCGACTTCATCATCACGATGCCCCCCAAGAAAAAGGGGATCACAACGATTGGCTCGTCCGGGGCCGGCCCGTCTGCGTCAGCGCGAGCAGGCGGACGGGTGCCCACGGATGGGGCCGGGGACGTGGCCCGCGAGCATCCACGACATTCTGGCGATCGGAGCCAGGCGAGCGGCGTCGTCCGAGTCCGAGACGATGAGCCATGCACCGCTGGGTCCGGGGGCAGGGCCGTGCTGCCCGCGGGCGGCGTAGCAGCCTCTACGGCACCCCAGCTGGCGCCCGCGCCACGCCCTTCCCAGGCCGCGCGCGATGAGCAACACCGTGATGCCGGAGCCCCCGGGCACCGCCATGGAAAGAGCCCTGTGCGCCACTCACAGGACGAACCAGGCCGGCACGCGCGCTCAGACGCCGGTGCAGGCGGCGTGCGACCGCGAGACCGCGGCAGAGCCCCTCCTAACCCGGTTATAAGTCGGAGCGCATCACGGTCTACGCAGATCTCGCCGCTGCCTACGCCAACAGAAGCGTTGGCGCGCGTGCAGCTGCTCCTCGACTTCCCCCCGGCTGCGGAGAAGCTCGACGAGTGGAGAGCCACCATCCGAAGCGTTGTCAGCTTCACCAACAAAGACGAGCCGCTCCCGACGGGACCCTCGCACCGGCGTCCTGATGAGCCGGTGCATGCCGGTAGTGGGGGGACCAGAGACGCCGCGACCACGGTGCACCCCCCCCCCCCCGTGGCTGCGAGAACAACCACCGGCCCGCTGACCCGACGTCGGTGACAACGTTTCCACAGTGTCGTCCGACCCGCGAACACGCCGCGACCAACGTCAAGTCCTTCGGGAACGGGCCCAGGAAGACGCTCGAACTACCATCGAACGACGATGGGAGACGCGCCATCAGTCAGATCGGCGTGCGGGGCCTACTGTGGACTACCCGGCGCCGGGGGGCCCGACGACCTGCCTTACGAGGTGGGTTGTCCAGCCTTTACCCGAGAGCTGCGGCAGTTCCAGTGGCCCTCCCATCGCACGTTCAAGCCCGATGTTGGCGAGAAGTACAATGGCAAGACCCACCCGTTGGAGTTCCTCGGCATCTACACCATTGCGATGCAAGCTGCTAGAGCTCGTGACGACAAGGTGCTTGCCAATTACTTCCCGTTGGCACTCAAATCCAACGTCATGTCATGGTTGATGCACTTGCCAGTGGATTCCATTTCTTCTTGGTCAGATTTGTGTCATGAGTTTGTTGGCGCCTTCACTGGAGGTCACCAAGCTCATGGCTAGGCAAGCGATTTACATATCATCCCCCAGAAAGAAGGTGAAAACATGCGCAAGTACATATAGAGGTTCAGCCGGGTGCAGTACAACATCCCAGATGTTCATCCCGCCGCCGTTATCAGCGCATTCCATCAGAATGTGCGCAACCGCAAGATGCGTGAAGAGTTGGCGATGAACAAGGTCAAAGATGTGGCCGAACTTTATGTTTTGGCCGATAGATGTGCTCGAGCTGAGGAGGGGAGGAAGTACCCCGGCGAGGATGCTGGTGCGGAAACCGACTCCACAGACGAAGACACCACCGCCCCGACAAAGAAAGGCCGGCGCCACAATAGGAAGCGCAAGGGCAAGACTGTGCTTGCCGTTGAGGGATCCGGCGAGCTCGGTGCCGCTAAAAAGGCCAGGGCTGACGACCCCAGCAAGGAGGTTGCCGGGTGTGCCACCTGCTTGGCCCTGGCGGCCGCCGGCAAGCCAGGAGCCTCCAACAAGCAGTACTGCAAGATCCACCACACCAAGGGCCATGACCTCCAGAACTGTCGACAAGTTGAGCTGCTTGCAGAAAAGCAGAAGGCTGAATATGAAAGGCGAGACAAGGAGAAGGGTCAGGATGGTGCTGAGGGATCCGGCAAGAAGCGTGGCGGCCAAGGGGGTCACCGCGGCAAAGATAACCAACAAGAGAGGCCTGCTCGGGGCCGCGACAAGAAAGAGGAGGATGATGATCACGACGAGGATGACGAGTCCGGCGAGCACGAGTTCCAGAAGGCTATAGAGGCTATGTGCATCGACGGTGGCGCCTCGTTGCACACCTCACACCACCAGCTGAAGCAGTGGGCGCGTGAGGTCACTGCGGCGGAGCCGTCGTTCGATGCCTAGAAGCCACTGAAGTGGTCCCGCGCGCCCATCATTTTTGACACCGAGGATCACCCTCACCACACAACTGCGGTCGGGTGTTTGCCATTGTTGAAAGTGCTAGTTATCGACTAGAGGGGGGTGAATAGGCGATTTTTATGAAAGTCCTCAAAACATGGGAGTTTTGAAGACAAACGATAGAAATGAACCTATTGACATGCAGCGGAAGGTAGACTACACTAGACAAGCCATAGTCAATCAAGTAATGAAGCTAAATCACGAAGACTATTAGCAGCTAGGTAGTATGGATCAAGATGGAAGATTGTATGAAGCCAAACAACAATAGTCGTCACACAGTGAAGTCAAACAGATAAGACAAGCAAGCAAAAGACTTCACGAAGACAAACTGTAAATAAGTGAAGGAAGAGATAGAACCAGTTGCTTGATGAAGACAAAGGATTTGTTGGACCAGTTCCAGTTGGTGTGACAACGGTACGTCTGGTTAGGGAGGCTGAGATTCAACTTAGAAGACCGCGTCTTCACCTTATTCCCCTTGAGCTAACGACACTTAGTCCTCACCCAATCACTCTGGTAAGTCTTCATGGTAGACTTCCAAACCTTCACAGACTTCGTTCACCGGCAATCCGCAATGACTCTTGGATGCTCAGAACGCGATGCCTAACCGGCTGGAGGATTCACAGTCCTCAAGTGTAACAAGTCTTCAGGTCACGCGGACAGAAAGACTTCAGTGATGCCTAACACTCTTTGGCTCTGGGTGTTTTGGGCTTTGTCCTCGCAAGGATCTTTCTCTCAAAGGCTTCGAGGTGGGTTGCTCTCAAACGACAAAAGCCGTGCACTAACTCTCAGCAGCCACCAATTTATGGTGTAGGGGGTGGGCTATTTATAGCCACTAGGCAACCCGACCTGATTTGTTCGAAATGACCCTGGGCCACTAAGGAACTGACACGTGTTCCAACAGTCAGATTTCAAACACACGCGGCAGCTAGACTTGGGCTACAAGTAAAGCTGACTCATCCAGCTCTGGATAAGATTTGCTCTCATTGTCTTCGCTCGAAGACTTAGGATTTGGTTGAGCATCACTTCAGTTACTCTGACTTTGTTCACTTGGACCCCACTTAACAGTACGATGGTTCCTATGACTCAACAAAGAAGAAAAGGAAACTACGAAACAACTATGTCTTCGCACTCCATAGTCTTCACGTGAATGTCTTCTTGAGTCATAATCTTCATTGTGATTGTCTTCACATACCACCATTGTATTCATTGTCTTCAAACATTTTTAGGGGTCATCTCCGGTAGGTAAACCGAATCAATGAGGGACTACTACCTGTGTTATCCTGCAATTCTCACAAACACATTAGTCCCTCAACCAGGTTTGTCGTCAATACTCCAAAACCAACTAGGGGTGGCACTAGATGCACTTACAATCTCCCCCTTTTTGGTGATTGATGACAAACTGGTTGAAGTTTTCAACGGGGATAAAGGTATGTGAAATTGTAAAGGATTGAGGCATTGTCTTCATAAGTAGTAAAAGGCTCCCCCTGAAGATGTGCATATAAGTGTTTTGCTTCTGAATGCAAATGCACATGGCAGGTTGTAATTGTGGAGATCCTCTTCAACTTATGAAGACAATTCATCATGCATGAAAAGATATAACAAAGATAATGATATGCATAATGAAAAATGGACGTCTGCGAAATGACTACGTGCGGAATTTATCGTCGCACATGCGGAATTTATCATCGCATCACATAGTTGACAAAAAAGGTAGCAGACAACCATCAAGTTTAAGTGTTACAACTCAAAGAACCAAATGTATCAAAAACGAGAGTTGTAAGCACTTGACAAAAAGTATAGCGACCACCCATATGGACCCGCTTGAAGACTATCAACTTATATGATTCTCCCCCTTTTGTCAGTAAGGACCAAAAAGGTTTGAAGACATAGAACGTCTATTCGTCCCCATGAGGAGTAGGTGAAGCAGCAGGGTCGTTGTTGAGGTTCGGTGGTGCAGAAGAACTTGGCGCAGTGTCATCAAACTTGAATCTCTCTGTGAAGCCATCTTGTTGAAGATCATCTTCAGAGCTCAGCAATGTCAGATCCTTCCACGACCACCGACAGGTTTCATGAGTGACAAAAGCATTCTTGGTGGCAAGATTGCGAATGCGATTGACATCCATCAAGAGGCTTTGCATCTGACGTTTTAGCCAGTCATGATGCTTATCCTGTTTTTGGTGCAGGGCAACGAGAAGCTCTCGGTCATTGAGAACACGAGATCGCTTTCGAGGTCTTTGCGCAATGGTGCTTTCAGTGGCTTCAGTATGGGCACGATGAGGTGCACGTGTATTGCCAGCCAAAGGATAAACACGAGTTGCAGCAAGAACTCCTTCAATGGGTTGTGTGAAGCTTTGGTGATCTGCGTTGTGAAGATAAATAGGCTCCTTGGCAGGCTCTGGGTAAATGGCTTTGACAGACAGATCAACCTCTGGCAAGAATATGAGATGATTGCGCGCAGAAGGCTGATAGTTGATAGCAGAGTGAAGCGCATTACCCATGGAGCATAAAACTTCAGACCAAATAGATTGGAGCCAGATGCAGCCAATTGCTTGATGAAGAAGTCCTGAGCATTGAAACTGATGCCATTGAAGATATAGAAAACCAAAGTCTTCCATGGCACCTTCAAGCTTTGCTGCTGGAGAATGTCCCTTGACAGGCCATAGAGTTCGCTTGATGATATGATAAATAGTGTGTGGCAGATACTCTAGGTCTTCAACAAAGAATTCCTTCGGATATTCAGCGTCTTGTGGCAGTGGCTTCATCATGCTCAGCATTTGGCTCATGTTTGGCTCTGGCTTCTGGAAGATGCTCTCCAAAGCATTGCGGTGATGCTGACAATCAGGTTCATAGAGTTCTCTTGGAGTGGGCAAGGCAGTGAGCTCAATAATATCAAGAGCTTTGGCTTCGTGGTGTACATTGCCTGTCATCCACTCAAGGACCCAAGTCTTCGGATCCCTGTTGTAGCCGCGAATGTGAAGAGTTGCGTAGAATTGCAGCAAAAGTTCTTCATTCCAATTTTCCTTGTCAGTCACAAACTGTAGAAGGCCTGCATCCCTGAAGCAGTCAAGGGCTTCTTCTAAGCAGGGCAGGCCAGCAATGGCTTCGCAGTCTAGACGCATATGGGGAAAATGCGCCCCTGATTGTATAGTATACCGGAATAGTAACTGCGCTGCTGATAACTCCAGAACCGATCAGATGAGATTCTTGGCTTGGAATATGGGTTCTTGGCGCTATCAAAGAAGGCGTTGTGTGCTTTGAATCCATTCACATTAAAAGATCCTGGTGAAGTTGTTGTACCTAGAAACCTTGGCAGCCTGGGTTTTGGCTTCTGGACCTAAGGCCTGTGCTCCACATGATAGTCAAATTGTGGTCCGGCAGCAGGTGGAGGAACCAGAATGGGCCATTTGACAGTAACCAGCTGACCATGATCAAGGGCTTGCTCAATGGTGTGTGGCCTTGGAGGCGGTACAGGAGCAGCAGCATTGGCATTATCTTTAGGTGCAGCATTGGCTTCAAGTGCATCAGTAGCTTCAGGCACCATATCCACTTCAGGCGCCACATTAGTTTCAGCCATGATAACGTCATTGGCTTCAGTAGTGTTGTTGGTGGCCGCCTCAGTATTAACAACCTCCACTTGAGTAGCTGGAGGGTCGGACACAGACACATTCTCCTCGAGAACAGCTTCTTGGTTGGTAGGGGTGTGGCAACACACTCTTCTTGTCGGGGTTCTTGTTGGTCATCGGCTGATGCAGCCGGAATGTCTTCAGCAGCTCTGGCTTCAGACGCAAAGATGTTCACTATTGGAGTGGCGTCAGGAAACACTTAGCGTGCCACTGAGTTGTGTTGCTCTTCTCCTTCTGGAACGCTCAACAGAGTGACTTGTGGCCTTGGCCCTTTGCGAAGCCTGCGGAATGCGGGCGACGCTTTTGGAGAGGGAGTTGGCTGGACCACATAGTCGTCATCCTCAAGCACCGGAGTGGTGACTTGAGGTGGGGGAGTACTTGGTGATTCTTCTTGACGGGGGGAGTCTTGAGGGTGATCAGCCCATGAATCATCCTGAGCAATTGGCGTCAAAGGACGGCCAATGCTGATGAGTTCGCTGTTCGTGAGAACAGGCGATGATACCATTTGGTGCTCAATCTGAGGAAGGACTTCATCATCATGTACATTGTCTTGGAGACCAATGTCTTCAGCTGCGGTGGGGTCAACAGCTGGATCTTCTTCAGCTTCAGGAGCCTCTGTGGTAGCAGGCTCGTGAACAATTAACTGACACTCTTGGTGTTCGGATGTAGGACGAGCAACAGAGATTGGCTCGACGACAAGGGGCTCTGTGGAAGCAGCCCGATCTTTCTTCTTTATCTTCCTCTTCTTGGCCTGAGGAGCATCGTTAGTGGCATTTTTGCGCGCTTTCTGGCTTCAGCCTTAGCTGCCCTTGTCTTCTTCAGTTCAGACGCTACTGTGGGTACCTTTGGCTTCGTGCCTGTCATACTGGCAGGGAAGACATTGTGAGGTGCTTCCCGCCCTGATGCTTCAACTTGGGCCGCAGCTGGCTTCTTCGTCTTGGTAGCCATCTTGGGGTCAATGCCTGGACGCCCAAGGGCTTTGCGCTTTTCAGCTTCATTATGAACTTGCACACACTTGCTGGCGGAGAGCTTCATCCGTTCTCTTGATCCTTTCGATGCATCACGTTTCTGTTGAAACTGCTCTTTGAGCTCATGCAGCATCTGCTTGAAGCGTTTGCCGTCCTCGACACTGAGATTGGCCACGTTCTTCTTGAATTCGGCTTTCCCGTGATCAATCTTGTTCTTTAGTTTGACAATCTTCTGAGCCAGAGCTAGCTCATTTGCAATAGCACTGTGGAAAGAGACACTGATGCCAATTGGAAGCTGAAGATCATCAATACTGAGGTCTGGGTTGTCAAACCACTCATCAATTAAGTTATTCAAGATGTCCAAATCAAAGAGGGGCAAATCGTTGAAGATTTCCGCCTCTTGCTTGCTCTTTATCAATAGCTCAAGAGCATCATTGCCAAGATCGTCGTCACTTGACAGATCAATGGCTTCATTCTCGTTCCTCAGAACAACAGCTGGGGTCAGTGCTTGACCGGAAATCTGGATGGTCTTCTTCTTCTTCTCGGTCTTGGAGATACGAGAAAGATCGTCAGACTGCACATTGGCTTCAGGAGGTGCAGTGGCCAGAGGCTTCGCACGCGAAGCTTTAGGTGCTATGGAGGGCTTTGAAGCCTTTCGTTTCTTCTGCTTCTGTGGCTTTGGTGGAGCAGGCGCTTCATCAGAATCAGCGTCGTCTATAGAGTGCTCCACGGCTGTGCCCTGAATAGAAATGTGTGTGATGAGACCTTCGAGGTTATAGAATGGCCCGACGATGTTGGGTTCAGCATCACGGGTGCCATCAGCCCGAGGAGCAGGTGGACCGGGGTTGAAGTCGAGTCCAAATGCTTTCTTGTTTTTCACAGCAGAGTCCTTGGCAAACTTGTAGTTGCGCTTGAACAGATTGTCGTCACGACACCATAGCAGAGAAGATGGGTCAGCATTCTCTGGCTGTGGTCCGCGAACCATGCAAGGATAGAAGCCTTGAGCAATGGCTTCAGTTCTGGACCTTGGTGGAAGATTTTTGAAGAGAATATCTCCCCATGGTCGTTTGATGGCATTCTTCTCCACATACTCTGCAGTCACAAATCTGTACAGAAACCATTGTTCAGCTCAATATATGCGAATCCATTGGATTCGAGTCTTGCATTCGCCATAGGTTTCTTCAGTGTCTATCTTGTACAACTCATAGAGATCTGGTGGCAAATCTTGGGATGTATTCCCACGGCGTTGTCTGCCGCCCTTTCTAGCTGACTTTTCAGTGGCCATGAAGTTCAAACTGAATGGCTTCAGAACTTGTAAAGGCTTCCGTTTGCTGGTTAGACAGGAACTGGCTTCAGGAGAATTGATGTGGCGCTGTAAGAACTCTGCAAATGAGTGCAGACTATGAGAACCAAGGGATTCTCCCAAGGACATGTACCTGTGACAACATTAGAGATGCGAGGGAAGGGGAAGAGGTCATATGCATTCTCAGAAGATTTTGAAGATAAATCAGTTTGAAGACATTGACCTCATAACGCGAAGACATTCACTTATATGTTGAGAGTTGGTTCCAGATTTGCACGAATCCAAGAATAGGTACAAGTGAGGAATCTAACTACATGTGAAGCATAAGTGAATATACTAGGCATGTTATGAGATGCAGAACAGGATAGATCCAAATTTTTAGGCACGGAAACCACTTTTGGTGGAGAAGGATGAATCTATCGAATCAAAAAGGCAGTAAAAGTAAGCTTTAATTACCACACGAAGAACTGCTAGACGGAGTAGAGAGGAGGCCGAGCAGTTCAATCTTCCGTGCCCTAACTTGGTGACGGAAGACACCTATGGCAGCGGCAGAGGAGATGAGGTCCGCGGCCGGTGTGAGGACGGCGTCAGCGAGGTCGCGGCAGCTAAGCGCTTCATCGTCGGTGTCGTGGAGAGCTAGCGGTGGCGCTAGGGTTTGTGCGAGGTGGAGAGGTGGGAGAAGAAATTTTGACCGCGATGTGATGTGTATTTATAAGGAAAGAGATAGCACAGCGTAATTTGGCGGTTCACATCTAATGAACACGTGGCAAACATGCAACACATCGAGACTTGTTCCATGTTCCCACGCATGCCTGGACTGTCGGGTGGTCGTTCCGGCTTCTCCGGGTTTCAGGCAAGAAGGATATAGCATTTAAAACAGATTTAATGTTTGTCTTTGTATCTTCTGCTGACAAAGACGCAGAGAAGACATTTGACAGTTTCAATAGAATGCATATGATTTGGATAGATAGAATTTGAGATAGAAGCATAGAAGAGGTTAGGGTCCGATCACATTCACTTAGGTCAAAAGATTCAAGGAAGAAGACATAGCTATAAGTGAATGTTGTAGAGGACAGAACACAAATATATGTATATATATCTGAGTAAGACCAAACCAGCATAGTGAAGATAAAACCAAAGTCAAAACAATGTTGAAGACAAATAAAATGCGAAGACTTTGCAAATGACAAGACAGAAGAAACCATTCAACAAGGGTTTGGTGGTGGCATTACCCACCGTATAGGAAGTATTAGACCCAGACACGGCGCACAATTATCGTGGCGCTCCGAAGTCAAATTCCGCATTAATGTATTCACACTTAGAGTGTATGTCTTCATTGATTGAAGATATACGTTACTTCGTGTGTTGCACATCTAAGTCATCAACATGCATAGGTGTTAGGATGTGTGTCCAATTAAATGACATTTGAGGATTCTAAGATATTTAGCTCACACCGCAGCTTGCAAAACCGTTTCTCATCCAAGGGCTTTGTGAAGATATCTGCCAATTGCTCTTCAGTGTTGACGTGCATGATATCAATATCTTCCTTCATGACATGATCTTTGAGAAAGTGATGACGAATTTCAATGTGCTTTGTCTTCGAGTGCTGAACTGGGTTATTGGCAATCTTGATGGCGCTTTCATTGTCGCAGTAGAGAGGCACTTGCTTCAGATGGATGCCATAGTCCTTGAGAGTCTGCTTCATCCATAGAAGCTGAGCGCAGCAAGATCCAGCAGCAATGTATTCAGATTCAGAAGTGGAGAGGGACACACAGTTCTGCTTCTTTGAAGACCAACAGACAAGTGATCATACCAGAAAGTGACACGTTCCTGATGTAGACTTGCGATCCACCTTGTCACCAGCATAATCAGCAACCGAGAATCCAACTAGATCAAACTCTCAGCCCTTTGGATACCATAATCCTAGTGTTGGGGTGTAAGCCAAATATCGAAGAATTTGCTTCACAGCTAAGTGATGCGATTCCTTTGGTGCCGCTTGGGATCGGGCACACATGCAAACACTAAGCATGATATCTGGCCTAGATGCACATAAATAAAGTGAAGGACCAATCATGGAGCAGTATACCTTTTGATCAAACTCTTTACCATTGGCGTCAGGACCCAGATGACTTTTGGTTGGCATTGGCGTCATGTAGCCTTTGCAATCTTGCATTCCAAACTCCTTAAGGCAGTCTTTGAGGTATTTCTCTTGATATATGAAGATGACGTTGCTTTGCTGACGAATTTGAAGACCTAGAAAGAACTTCAGCTCACCCATCATGGACATCTGATATTGCTCTTGCATCATGTGCCCAAACTCATCACTATATTTCTGGTTAGTGCTGCCGAAGATAATGTCATCCACATAGATTTGGCACACAAACAGTTCTCCATCATATGTCTTCGTGAAGAGTGTAGGATCTAGAGAACCAGGTTTGAAGCCTGTTCTCTTCAGGAAGTATTTGAGTGTGTCATACCAAGCTCGAGGGGCTTGTTTGAGGCCATACAGCGCCTTGTTTAGCTTGTATACCATATTAGGATGTTTTGGATCTTCAAAGCCAGGTGGTTGTGCAACATACACTTCTTCTTCAATCTTGCCATTGAGAAAGGCACTCTTCACATCCATTTGATACAGAAGGATGTTGTGATGATTTGCATAGGCTAGCAGTATGCGAATGGCTTCAAGCCTAGCTACAGGAGCAAATGTTTCATCGAAGTCAATCCCTTCAACTTGAGTGTATCCTTGAGCAACGAGACGAGCCTTGTTTCTGACCACTTGACCATGCTCATCTTGCTTGTTGCGGTATATCCGTTTGGTGCCAATGATGTTGTGCTTGCGAGGATCAGGACACTTGACCAATTCCCATACATTGTTCAACTCGAACTGTTGAAGCTCTTCTTGCATAGCTTGAATCCACTCAGGTTCCATGAAGGCTTTAGCTACTTTCTTGGGTTCAGATATTGAGACAAATGCAAAGTGCCCACAGAAATTAGCTAGTTGTGTTGCTCTTGAACGAGTGAGGGGACCAGGTGCATTGATGCTATCAATTATCTTATCAATCTGTACTTCATTTGCAACACGAGGATGAACTGGACGAAGATTTTGCTCTTGCTGATCATTGTCTTCATTTTGAGCATTGACTTCAGGCTGAGCATTGTCTTTAGATTGATTAGGTGCAGAAATGATGAGTTCCTCTTCAGCCTGTGCCTCAGACGGTATGATTTCTCTAGTTCCCATGAGCTTGATGGGTTCACTAGGTGTAACTTCATCTAGCACATTTGGCAGGTGCTCTCTTTGCGAGCCATTAGTCTCATCGAACCGCACATCTACAGTTTCAACCACTTTATAGTGAAAGAGGTTGAAGACTCTGTAGGAGTGCGAATCCTTTCCGTAACCAAGCGTAAAACCTTCATGTGCTTTCGGTGCAAATTTTGAAGTGTGATGTGGATCCTTGATCCAGCACCTAGCACCAAATACTCTGAAGTAACTGACATTTGGCTTCTTACCAGTTAGGAGCTCATAGGATGTCTTCTTCAGAAGCTTGTGAAGATAAACACGGTTGATGACATGGCATGCAGTATCAATGGCTTCAGGCCAGAACTTCCTTGGTGTCTTGTATTCATCAAGCATCATCCGAGCCATCTCAATGAGTGTCATGTTCTTGCGCTCCACAATGCCATTTTGCTGAGGTGTGTATGGAGCAGACAACTCATGAGTGATGCCTAATGTATCAAGGTAAAGATCGAGGCCGGTGTTCTTGAACTCTGCGCCGTTGTCACTTCTGATGTGCTTGATCTTGATGCCATAGTTCGTCATGGCACGATTGGCGAAGCGTCTGAAGACATCCTGCACTTCATTCTTGTAGAGGATTATGTGCACCCAAGTATATCTTGAATAGTCATCAACAATGACGAAGCCATCGAGACACGCAATGGTAGTAAGAGTAGAGTAGTGAGTAGGACCAAATAAGTCCATGTGTAGTAGCTCGAAGGGTTGAGATGTCGTCATGATTGTCTTCGAGGGATGCTTGGCCCTTGTCATCTTTCCAGCTTTGCCGGCACCACACAGATGATCTTTCTTGAACTTTAAGCCCTCGATGCCTACGACGTGTTTCTCCTTTGCGAGAGTGTACAGGTTCCTCATGCCAGCATGCCCTAGCCTCTGATGCCAGAGCCAGCACTCTGAAGCTTTTGCTAGAAGACATACGGCTAACTGTGGTCCTGCCGAAAAATCTACCATATATAGATCATCTTTCCGGTACCCTTCAAAGACTAGAGACTTGTCAGATTCCTTTAGAACAAGGCAACGATATTTTACAAATATCACAATCATGTTCAAGTCACAAAGCATTGAGACAGACATTAAGTTGAAACCAAGGGATTCAACAAGCATCACTTTATCCATGTGCTGATCCTTTGAGATTGCAACTCTACCTAGACCCAATACCTTGCTTTTACCAGTGTCAGCAAATGTGATGTGACTCTTGTCAGATGGACGTAATGTTGAGTCCATAAGAAGACTTCGATCACCAGTCATGCGATTAGTGCATCCACTGTCCATAATCCATTCTGAAGCCTTTGGTGTCATACCCAACAGTACAGTAAGGGGGATAGGCTTCACCAAGAGTATTGTGAAGCATAAACATTTGACGGACAAGAGGATTATCAAAGCTCATATCAAGGTTAGGACTGATAGGATGATTGGCAAGCGATTCAGGAACAAAATGCATAGTAAGACCATTTGGGCATTTTATCTTGCGCCCCACAAGATGTTTTAGGTCCCCAACATAAGCATCGGACGCCTTTGATTTCAGGCTGGAGACCGTTCCCTGCGAAAGAAAGTTAATTTTTCTTAACCACCCACATTTTCAGGGGTGGCTTAGAAGCAATGAGTCTAAGTGCAGCATGTGAGAACTTTGGCTTTGGAGCCCTAGCAAATAGCCTTGTAGGAGGTGAATAATACGCATATGAATAAGCAGAATAGTTCTTAGTCTTATGAGCATAGCGGTTTGATGATACACGCTCATATTCATAAGTCTGAGTATGATTTCCCTGCAAAACATTGGCGTTAGGGTGACTCTTGTGAGTCCTCTGTCTGTATGAAGCCTTTGGACCATATGAAGCCTTCGGTCCGGGGTTTGTCTTCTTCCCCGGTGGTGTCATGATGACATTCACAGGAAGATTCTCAAGACAGCTTTTGGGCACCCAGATCTTCTTCATAGGTGATCCATTCCTGCAGTTAGTACCAATATACCTGGCAAACACTTCACCATTCTAATTCTTAAATAGATTATAGTTTGCATCAAAGGATTCATCAATGATAATCGGGTTAGCACAAGTGAAGCCAGATAAGGTGGATGGGTCCACTGAAGGTCCCTTTGCAGCAACCCATGTGGTTTTGGGGTACTGCTCAGGCTTCCAGTAAGAACCATCAACATTCATTTTCCTCTCGAACCCAACACCCTCTTTTCTAGGGTTTTGGTTCAGAATCTGCCTTTTGAGGACATCACATAGTGTCTGATGCCCTTTGAGACTTTTGTACATCCCAGTCTCAAGCAATGTCTTCAACCTAGCATTTTCATCAGCAATAGTAGTGGCATCCTCAGCAGAGGGGTTAGTTACCACATCAGCAGTTGAAGCTATTGTGACAGTACCAGTAGTAGAACATTCAGCAACAGAAGTAGCGTTATCACGCTCAAGGCATTTTAGACATGGTGGTTCAAATCCTTCCTGAGCGGGTCTGATCTGTTGAGCGCGAAGTGACTCGTTTTCTTCTTGAAGATCTTCATGAACTACTCTCAATTTCTCAAGTTATTGCTTCCTTTGAAGATAATCATAGGAAAGCTTTTCATGAGTTGTTGAGAGCGTTTCATGACGACTTTCAAGTTCCTCGTACTTAACATGAAGATTTTTTATGTCTTCAATTAAGGACTGAGATCGGGTCATTTCCGCGTCCAACAGGTCATCGCTTTTGTCTAACAGTTTTTGAATATGTTCCATAGCTTTCTGTTGTTCAGTTGCAATTTTAGCAAGTGTTTTGTAGCTGGGTTTGGATTCACAATCAGAGTCATCTTCACTTGATGTTTGAAAGTAAGCATCGCGTGAGTTTACCTTGGCACCATGTGCCATGAAGCAGTAGGTGGGGGCAGAGTCGTCCTTGTCATTAGCATCAGCGTTGGTGACGGAGCCATTGTCTTCAGTGTTGAAGATGGACTTGGCAACGTAGGCTGTGGCTAGAGCCAGACTTGCAACGCCAGAGTCAGACTCCTCCTCAGACTCCACCTCTGCCTCCTCAGAAGCAGACTCCTCCTCTGAATCCATCTCCTTGCCAACAAAAGCCCGAGCCTTGCCAGATGAGCTCTTCTTATGTGATGAAGACTTGGAGGAAGACTTGGAAGAAGACTTTGAGGATTTCTTCTTCTTCTTCTTGTCATCAGAATCATATTCCTTGCTCTTCTTCTTCATCTTGTTCTCATTGTCCCACTGAGGACACTCAGAGATGTAGTGACCAGGTTTCTTGCACTTGTGGTATGTTCTCTTCTTGTGGTCATGAGTGGAAGCTTCATCATTTCTTGAGCTGGATCTTGAAGACTTTCTGAAGCCTTTCTTCTTGGTGAATTTCTGGAACTTCTTCACAAGCATAGCAAGCTCCTTTCCAATGTCTTCAGGATCCCCAGAACTGCAGTCAGATTCTTCTTCAGATGAGGAAACAACTTTTGCCTTCAAAGCGCGAGTACGTCCATAGCTAGAACCATAGATCTCTCTTTTCTCAGATAACTGGAACTCATGTGTGTTGAGCCTCTCAAGTATGTCAGACGGATCGAGAGTCTCGAAGTCAGGGCGTTCTTGGATCATCAAGGCTAGGGTGTCAAACGAGCTGTCAAGAGATCTCAGGAGTGTCTTGACGATTTCATGCTTAGTGATCTCAGTGGTGCCAAGAGCATGAAGCTCATTTGTGATGTCAGTGAGGCGATCAAACGTGAGCTGGACATTCTCATTGTCGTTTCTCTTGAAGCGGTTGAAGAGGTTGCGAAGAACACTGATCCTTGAGTCTCTCTGGGTTGAGACGCCTTCATTGACCTTGGACAGCCAGTCCTAGACTAGCTTCGAAGTTTCCAGAGCACTCACACGGCCATACTGTCCTTTGGTCAGATGACCACAGATGATGTTCTTGGCAGTAGAATCCAGTTGAATGAACTTCCTGACATCAGCAGGGGTGACACCTTCACGGCCCTTGGGAATGCCGTTCTTGACGACATACCAGAGGTCGACATCAATGGCTTCAAGATGCATACACGTCTTATTCTTCCAGTAGGGGTAATCAGTGCCATCGAAGACGGGGCACGCAGCGGAGACTTTGATTATCCCTACAGCCGACATAGCTAAAACTCCAGGTGGTTAAACCGAATCACACAGAACAAGGGAGTACCTTGCTCTGATACCAATTGAAAGTGCTAGTTATCGACTAGAGGGGGGGTGAATAGGCGATTTTTATTGAAGTCCTCAAAACATGGGAGTTTCGAAGACAAACGATAGAAATGAACCTATTGACATGCAGCAGAAGGTAGACTACACTAGACAAGCCATAGTCAAGCAAGTAATGAAGCTAAAGTACGAAGACTATTAGCAGCTAGGTAGTATGGATCAAGATGGAAGATAGTATGAAGCCAAACAGCAATAGTCGTCACACAGTGAAGTCAAACAGATAAGACAAGCAAGCAAAAGACTTAACGAAGACAAACTGTAAATAAGTGAAGGAAGAGATAGAACCAGTTGCTTGATGAAGACAAAGGATTTGTTGGACCAGTTCCAGTTGCTATGACAACTGTACATCTGGTTAGGGAGGCTGAGATTCAACTCAGAAGACCGCGTCTTCACCTTATTCCCCTTGAGCTAAGGGCACTTAGTCCTCGCCCAATCACTCTGGTAAGTCTTCAAGGTAGACTTCCAAACCTTCACAGACTTCGTTCACCGGCAATCCACAATGACTCTTGGATGCTCAGAACGCGACGCCTAACCGGCTGGAGGATTCACAGTCCTCAAGTGTAACAAGTCTTCAGGTTACGCGGACAGAAAGACTTCAGTGATGCCTAACACTCTTTGGCTCTGGGTGTTTTGGGCTTTGTCCTCGCAAGGATCTTTCTCTCAAAGGCTTCGAGGTGGGTTGCTCTCAAATGACAAAAGCCGTGCACTAACCTTGAGCAGCCACCAATTTATGGTGTAGGGGGTGATAGGTCTCCAACGTATCTATAATTTTTGATTGTTCCATGCTATATTATATTCTATTTTGGATGTTTACTGGGCTTTATTATACACTTCTATATTATTTTTGGGACTAACCTATTAACCGGAGACCCAGCCCAAATTGCTATTTTTTTGCCTATTTCAGTGTTTTGCAGAAAAAGAATATCAAACGGAATCCAAACGGAATGAAACCTTCGGAACGTGATTTTCGGAACAAACGTGATCCAGAGGACTTGGAGTCCACGTCAAGAAATCAACCAGGAGAGCACGAGGTAGGGGGGCGCGCCCTCCACCCTCGTGGGTCCCATGTTGCTCCACCGACGTACTTCTTCCTCCTATATATACCTACGTACCCCCAAACCAACAGAGGCATCCACGAAAACCTAATTCCACCGCCGCAACCTTCTGTACCCGTGAGATCCCATCTTGGGGCCTTTTCCCGCGTCCTGCCGGATGGGGCATTGATCATGGAGGGCTTCTACATCAACACCATAGCCTCTCCGATGATGTGTGAGTAGTTTACCTCAGACCTTCGTGTCCATAGTTATTAGCTAGATGGCTTCTTCTCTCTCTTTGGATCTCAATACAAAGTTCTCCACGATTCTCGTGGAGATCTATTCGATGTAATCTTCTTTTGTGGTGTGTTTGTCGGGACCGATGAATTGTGGGTTTATGATCAAGTTTATCTATGAACAATATTTGAATCTTCTCTGAATTCTTTTATGTATGATTGGTTATCTTTGCAAGTCTCTTCGAATTATCAGTTTGGTTTGGCCTACTAGACTGATCTTTCTTGCAATGGGAGAAGTGCTTGGCTTTGGGTTCAATCTTGCGGTGCTCGATCCCAGTGACAGAAAGGGAAACGACACGTATTGTATTGTTGCCATCGAGGATAACAAGATGGGGTTTATATCATATTGCATGAGTTCATCCCTCTACATCATGTCATCTTGCTTAAAGCATTACTCTGTTCTTATGAACTTAATACTCTAGATGCATCCTGGATAGCGGTCGATGTGTGGAGTAATAGTAGTAGATGCAGGCAGGAGTCGGCCTACTTGTCACGGACGTGATGCATATATACATGATCATACCTAGATATTCTCATAACTATGCTCAATTCTATCAATTGCTCGACAGTAATTTGTTCACCCACCGTAATACTTATGCTATCTTGAGAGAAGCCACTAGTGAAACCTATGGCCCCCGGGTCTATTTTCCATCATATTAATCTTCCAACACTTAGCTATTTTTATTGCCTTTTATTTTACTTTGCATCTTTATTTCTCTTTATCATAAAAATACCAAAAATATTATCTTATCATATCTATCAGATCTCACTCTCGTAACTGACCGTGAAGGGATTGACAACCCCTTTATCGCGTTGGTTGCGAGGTTCTTATTTGTTTGTGTAGGTGCAAGGGACTTGAGCGTCGTCTCCTATTGGATTGATACCTTGGTTCTCAAAAACTAAGGGAAATACTTACGCTACTTTACTGCATCACCCTTTCCTCTTCAAGGGAAAAACCAACGCAGTGCTCAAGAGGTAGCAAGAAGGATTTCTGGCGCCGTTGCCGGGGAGTCTACGCACAAGTCAACATACCAAGTACCCATCACAAACTCTTATCCGTCGCATTACATTATTTGCCATTTGCCTCTCGTTTTCCTCTCCCCCACTTCACCCTTGCTGTTTTATTCGCCCTCTCTTTTCTGTTCGCCTCTTTTTCGCCCGCTTCTTGTTTGCTCATGTGTTGGATTGCTTGCTTGTCACTATGGCTCAAGACAATACTAAATTGTGTGACTTTACCAATACCAACAACAATGATTTTCTTAGCACTCCGATTGCTCCTCTTAACGATACTGAGTCTTGTGAAATTAATACTGCTTTGTTGAATCTTGTCATGAAAGATCAATTCGCCGGCCTTCCTAGTGAAGATGCCGCTACCCATCTAAATAGCTTCGTTGATTTGTGTGATATGCAAAAAAAGAAAGATGTGGACAATGATATTGTTAAATTGAAACTATTTCCTTTTTCGCTTAGAGATCGTGCTAAAGCTTGGTTTTCGTCTTTGCCTAAAAGTAGTATCGATTCATGGAATAAGTGCAAAGATGCTTTTATCTCTAAGTATTTTCCTCCCGCTAAGATCATCTCTCTTAGAAACGATATTATGAATTTTAAGCAACTTGATCATGAACATGTTGCACAATCTTGGGAGAGAATGAAATTAATGATACGTAATTGCCCTACTCATGGTTTGAATTTGTGGATGATTGTACAAATTTTTTATGCCGGATTGAATTTTGCTTCTTGAAATATTATAGATTCGGCCGCGGGAGGCACTTTTATGGAAATCACTTTAGGAGAAGCTACTAAACTCCTATATAATATTATGGTTAATTATTCTCAATGGCATACCGACAGATCCACTAATAAAAAAGTGCATGCGATAGAAGAAATTAATGTTTTTAGTGGAAAGATGGATGAACTTATGAAATTATTTGCTACTAAGAGTGTTTCTTCTGATCCTAATGATATGCCTTTGTCTACTTTGATTGAGAATAATAATGAATCTATGGATGTGAATTTTGTTGGTAGGAATAATTTTGGTAACAACGCATATAGAGGAAACTTTAATCCTAGGCCATATCCTAGTAATCCCTCTAATAATTATGGTAATTCCTATAACAAATCTTATGGAAGTTTTAATAAGATGCCCTCTGAATTTGAGACTAGTGTTAAAGAATTTATGAATTCGCAAAAGAATTTCAATGCTTTGCTTGAAGAAAAGTTGCCTAAGATTGATGAATTGGCTAGGAACGTTGATAGAATTTCTCTTGATGTTGATTCTTTGAAACTTAGATATATTCCACCTAAGCATGATATCAATGAGTCTCTCAAGGCCATGAGAATTTCCATTGATGAGTGCAAAGAAAGAACCGCTAGGATGCGTGCTAAGAAAGATTGCTTTGTGAAAGCGTGTTCTTCTAGTTTTTATGAGAATAAAGATGAAGATCTAAAAGTTATTGATGTGTCCCCTATTAAATCTTTGTTTTGCAATATGAATCTTGATAATGATGGGACTGAATATGATGCACCTTTACCTAGAAGGCGTTCCAAAAATTCGAAGTTTTTAGACCTAGATGCTAAAATTGGTAAAAGTGGGATTGAAGAAGTTAAAACTTTAGATAGCAATGAACCCACTATTTTGGATTTCAAGGAATTTAATTATGATAATTGCTCTTTGATAGATTGTATTTCCTTGTTGCAATCCGTGCTAAATTCTCCACATGCTTATAGCCAACATAAAGCTTTTACCAAACATATCGTTGATGGTTTGATGCAATCTTATGAAGAAAAACTTGAGTTGGAAGTTTCTATCCCTAGAAAACTTTATGATGAATGGGAACCTACTATTAAAATTAAAATTAAATATCATGAATGCTATGCTTTGTGTGATTTGGGTGCTAGTGTTTCCACGATTCCAAAAACTTTGTGTGATTTGTTAGGTTTTCGCGAATTTGATGATTGCTCTTTAAACTTACACCTTGCGGATTCCACTATTAAAAACCTATGGGAAGAATTAATGATTTTATTATTGTTGCAAATAGGAATTATGTGCCCATAGATTTTATTGTTCTTGATATAGATTGCAATACTTCATGTCCTATTATTCTTGGTAGACCTTTCCTTAGAACGATTGGTGCAATCATTGATATGAAGGAAGGGAATATTAGATTCCAATTTCTATTAAGGAAAGGCATGGAACACTTCCCTAGAAAGACAATTAAATTACCTTATGAATCTATTATGAGAGCCACTTATGGATTGCCTTCCACAGATGGCAATACCTAGATCTATCCTTGCTTTTATGCCTAGCTAGGGGCGTTAAACGATAGCGCTTGTTGGGAGGCAACCCAATTTTATTTTTAGTTTTTTGCTTATGTTTAGGCATAAATATTTGATCTAGCCTCTGGTTAGATTTGTTTTTATGTTTTAGTTAGTGTTTCTGCCAAGTTAAACCTATAGGATCTTCTTGGATGATAGTTATTTGATCTTGCTGAAAATTCCAGAAACTTTCTGTTCACGAGAACAATTGTTAAAAATCACCAGAACGTGATAAAATATTGATTCCAATTGCAGACGATCATTAAACAAATTGTCTACGTCTTCCTATTTTGGTAGAATTTTTGGAGTTCCAGAAGTTTGCGTTAATTACAGATTACTACAGACTGTTCTCTTTTTCACAAATTCTGTTTTCCGTGTGTTGTTTGCTTATTTTGATGAATCTATGGCTAGGAAAATAGTTTATAAACCATAGAGAAGTTGGAATACAGTAGGTTTAACACCAATATAAATAAAGAATGATTTCATTACAGTACCTTGAAGTGGTGTTTTGTTTTCTTTCGCTAACGGAGCTCACGAGATTTTCTGTTAAGTTTTGTGTTGTGAAGTTTTCAAGTTTTGGGTAAAGATTTGATGGAGTATGGAACAAGGAGTGGCAAGAGACTAATCTTGGGGATGCCCATGGCACCCCAAGATAATCTAAGGACACCTAAAAGCCAAAGCTTGGGGATGCCCCGGAAGGCATCCCCTCTTTCGTCCTCATCCATCGGTAAATTTACTTGGAGCTATATTTTTATTCACCACATGATATGTGTTTTGCTTGGAGCGTCTTGTATGATTGGAGCCTTTATTTGTTAGTTTGCCACAATCATCCTTTCTGTACACACCTTTTGAGAGAGACACACTTGATTCGGAATTTTTTAGAATACTCTATGTGCTTCACTTATATCTTTTGAGCTATATAGTTTTTGCTCTAGTGCTTCACTTATATCTTTTAGAGCACGGTGGTGGATTTGTTTTATAGAAACTATTGTTCTCTCATGCTTCACTTAGATTATTTTGAGAGTCCTACAAAACAGCGTGGTAATTTGCTTTAATTATGATAGGCATTCAAGATTAGCAAAGAAAAAATTTCTTATGAGTTTGTTGAATACTATGAGAAGTTTGATGCTTGATAATTGTTTTGAGATATGAAGATGGTAATATTAGAGTCATGCTAGTTGAGTAGTTTTGAATTTGAGAAATACTTGTTTAAAGTTTGTGATTCCCGTAGCATGCACGTATGGTGAACCGTTATGTGATGAAGTCGGAGCATGATTTATTTATTGATTGTCTTCCTTATGAGTGGCGGTCGGGGACGAGCGATGGTCTTTTCCTACCAATCTATCCCCCTAGGAGCATGCGCGTAGTGCTTGGTTTTTGATGACTTGTAGATTTTTGCAATAAGTATGTGAGTTCTCTATGACTAATGTTGAGTCCATGGATTATACGCACTCTCATCCTTCCACCATTGCTAGCCTCTCTAATACCGCACACTTTTCGCCGGCATCATACACCCACCATATACCTTCCTCAAAACAGCCACCATACCTACCTATAATTGCATTTCCATAGCCATTCCGAGATATATTGCCATGCAACTTACCACCATTCCGTTTATTATGACACGCTCCATCATTGTCATATTGCTTTGCATGATCATGTAGTTGACATTGTAGTTGTGGCAAAGCCACCATTCATAATTCTTTCATACATGTCACTCTTGATTCATTGCATATCCCGGTACTCCGCAGGAGGCATTCACATAGAGTCACATTGTTGTTCTAAGTATTGAGTTGTAATTCTTGAGTTGTAAGAAAATAAAAGTGTGATGATCACCATTATTAGAGCATTGTCCCAGTGAGGAAAGGATGATGGAGACTATGATTCCCCCACAAGTCGGGATGAGACTCCGGACTAAATAAAAAAAGAGGGCATAAAAAAAAGGCCCAAACAAAAAAAATGAGAGAAAAAGAGAGAAGGGACAATGCTACTATCCTTTTACCACACTTGTGCTTCAATGTAGCACCATAATCTTCATGATAGAGAGTATCTTATGTTGTCACTTTCATATACTAGTGGGAAATTTTCATTATAGAACTTGGCTTGTATATTCCAATGATGGGCTTCCACAAAATGCCCTAGGTCTTCGTGAGCAAGCGAGTTGGATGCACACCCACTTAGTTTCTTTCGTTGAGCTTTCATATACTTATAGCTCTAGTGCATCCGTTGCACGGCAATCCCTACTCACTCACATTGATATCTATTAATGGGCATCTCCATAGCCCGTTGATACGCCTAGTTGATGTGAGACTATATTCTACCCTTTTGTCTTCTCCACAACCACCATTCTATTCCACATATAGTGCTATGTCCATGGCTCACGCTCATGTATTGCGTGAAGATTGAAAAAGTTTGAGAACACCAAAAGTATGAAACAATTGCTTGGCTTGTCATCGGGGTTGTGCATGATTAAATACTTTGTGTGATGAAGATAGAGAGCCAGACTATATGATTTTGTAGGGATAACTTTCTTTGGCCATGTTATTTTGAGAAGACATAATTGCTTAGTTAGTATGCTTGAAGTATTATTATTTTTATGTCAATATTAAACTTTTGTCTTGAATCTTTCGGATCTGAACATTCATACCACAATTAAGAGAATTACATTGAAAATTATGCCAAGTAGCATTCCACATCAAAAATTCTGTTTTTATCATTTACCTACTCGAGGACGAGCAGGAATTAAGCTTGGGGATGCTTGATACGTCTCCAACGTATCTATAATTTTTTATTGTTCCATGCTATATTATATTCTGTTTTGGATGTTTAATGGGATTTATTATACACTTCTATATTATTTTTGGGACTAACCTATTAACCGGAGACCCAGCCCAAATAGTTGTTTTTTTGCCTATTTTAGTGTTTCGCAGAAAAAGAATAGCAAACGGAGTCCAAACGGAATGAAACCTTCGGGAACGTGATTTTCGGAACAAATGTGATCCAAAGGACTTGGAGTCCACGTCAAGAAATCAACCAGGAGAGCACGAGGCAGGGGGGCGCACCTACCCCCTGGGCGCGCCCTCCACCCTCGTGGGGCCCACGTTGCTCCACCGACGTACTTCTTCCTCCTATATATACCGACGTACCCCCAAACCAACAGAGGCGTCCACGAAAACCTAATTCCACTGCCGCAATCTTCTGTACCCGTGAGATCCCATCTTGGGGCCTTTTCCCGCGTCCTGCCGGAGGGGGCATTGATCACGGAGGGCTTCTACATCAACACCATAGCCTCTCCGATGATGTGTGAGTAGTTTACCTTAGACCTTCGGGTCCATAGTTATTAGCTAGATGGCTTCTTCTCTCTCTTTGGATCTCAATACAAAGTTCTCCACGATTCTCGTGGAGATCTATTCGATGTAATATTCTTTTGCGGTGTGTTTGTCGGGACCGATGAATTGTGGATTTATGATCAAGTTTATCTATGAACAATATTTGAATCTTCTCTGAATTCTTTTGTGTATGATTGGTTATCTTCGCAAGTCTCTTCGAATTATCAGTTTGGTTTGGCCTGCTAGATTGATCTTTCTTGCAATGGGAGAAGTGCTTAGCTCTGGGTTCAATCTTGCGGTGCTCGATCCCAGTGACAGAAAGGGAAACGCCACGTATTGTATTGTTGCCATCGAGGATAACAAGATGGGATTTATATCATATTGCATGAGTTTATCCCTCTACATCATGTCATCTTGCTTAAAGTGTTACTCTGTTCTTATGAACTTAATACCCTAGATGCATGCTGGATATCGGTCGATGTGTGGAGTAATAGTAGTAGATGCAGGCAGGAGTCGGTCTACTTGTCACGGACGTGATGCGTATATACATGATCATACCTAGATATTCTCATAACTATGCTCGATTCTATCAATTGCTCGACAGTAATTTGTTCACCCATCGTAATACTTATGCTATCTTGAGAGAAGCCACTAGTGAAACCTATGGCCCCCGGGTCTATTTTCCATCATATTAATCTTCCAACACCGAGCTATTTTTATTGCCTTTTATTTTACTTTGCATCTTTATTTCTCTTTATCATAAAAATACCAAAAATATTATCTTAGCATATCTATCAGATCTCACTCTCATAAGTGACCGTGAAGGGATTGACAACCCCTTTAGCGCGTTGGTTGCGAGGTTCTTATTTGTTTTTGTAGGTGCGAGGGACTTGAGCATCGTCTCCTACTGGATTGATACCTTGGTTCTCAAAAACTGAGGGAAATACTTACGCTACTTTACTGCATCACCCTTTCCTCTTCAAGGGAAAAACCAACGCAGTGCTCAAGAGGTAGCAGGGGGTGGGCTATTTATAGCCATTAGGCAACCCGACCTGATTTGTCCGAAATGACCTTGGGTCACTAAGGAACTGACACGTGTTCCAACGGTCAGATTTCAAACACACGCGGCAGCTAGACTTGGGCTACAAGTAAAGCTGACTCATCCAGCTCTGGATAAGATTTGCTCTCATTGTCTTCGCTCGAAGACTTAGGATTTGATTGAGCATCACTTCAGTCACTCTGACTTTGTTCACTTGGACCCCACTTCACAATAAGGTGGTTCCTATGACTCAACAAAGAAGAAAAGGAAACTACGAAACAATTATGTCTTCGCACTCCATAGTCTTCACGTGAATGTCTTCTTGAGTCATAATCTTCGTTGTGATTGTCTTCACATACCACCATTGTCTTCAAACATTTTTACGGGTCATCTCCGGTAGGTAAACCGAATCAATGAGGGACTACTACCCGTGTTATCCTGCAATTCTCACAAAGACATTAGTTCCTCAACCAGGTTTGTCGTCAATGCTCCAAAACCAACTAGGGGTGGTACTAGATGCACTTACAATTGTTGGTTTCACCAACAATACGCAACCTCAAGGTGACCAAAGTGCTGGTTGACGGTGTGGCCGGTCTGAATTTGATCTCGCCCGCTGTGATCAAGAAGCTGCAGATTCCTGATGGAGACCTCGAAGAGAGGGGCACGTTTCAAGGGGTCAACCCGGGAAGGAGCCAGCCTAAAGGTAAAATCATGCTACCTGTTATGTTTGGGGGCGAGCTGAACTATAGGACGGAGAAGATCGTTTTCGATGTCGCCGAGATCCCCTTGCCATACAATGGGATCCTTGGCCGCCCAGCATTGGCCAAGTTCATGGCGGCGTCCCACTACGGCTACAACACGTTGAAGATGCCGGGGCCACTGACCATCCTCACCGCCCCCTCTGACAAGAAAGACGCACTCATCTGCGCCGACCAACGCTATCGAGAGGCAGTTGCAGCAACTGCCGCCTGGGCACTTGCTCCTGCCGCTGAAGCTCCAGGGAGGAAGAAGGCCGGCAAGACTCCTTCCGGCAAGACTCCTTTTGGCAAGACCCCTTCCGGCAAGACCTCTTGCACCCACTCCGGTAAGCGCACCTCTTTGGAGTGTTGTGCTCTCGTTGAGGACATGCCAGAGAGCTCCACCGGCAAGAGAAAAAAGTCCAAGGCTGCACCACCAGAAACCAAGAAGGTGTTCGTCAAGGAGGACGGCACGGGCGGGGCTTTCACTATAAGCTCCACCCTCGACAGCAAATAGGAAAGCGCGCTCGTCGCCTTCCCATGGGCGAATGTCGATGTATTTGCATGGCAAGCATCTGACATCCCTGGTGTTCCCAGGGAGGTGATTGAGCACCATCTTGCTATCTGTCCTCACGCGCGGCCCATCAAGCAAAAGGTCAGGAACCAAGCTTTGGAGCGGCAAGAGTTCATCATTGAAGAGATTGGGAAGTTGGAGGCGGCAGGCCTGGTAAGAGGAGTACTCCACCCCACGTGGTTGGCCAATCCGGTGGTGGTGCGTAAGGCAAACGGGAAGTGGAGGCTATGTATTGATTACACAGACATCAATAAAGCATGTCCAAAGGATCCTTTCCCTCTACCACGCATCGACCAGATTGTAGACTCCACTGCCGGGTGTGACCTGCTGTCATTCCTCGATGCCTATTCAGGGTACCACCAGATCTCCATGATGAAGGAAGATTAAGAGAAGACCGCGTTCATCACCCCATGTGGTACGTACTGTTTCGTACGAATGCCCTTCGGGTTGAAGAGTGCTGGTTCGACGTTTGCCCGAGCAGTCCAGATTGGTTTTGAGCCCCAGCTACATAGGAATATGGAAGCTTATATGGATGACATAGTGGTCAAAACCAAGGACAGGGCCACGCTCCTGCAAGATTTAGAAGAAACATTCGCAAACCTGCGCAAGATCAACCTCAAGCTCAACCCAGAGAAGTGTGTGTTCGATGTCCCCTCTGGCAAACTTCTCGGGTTCTTTGTGTCTCAATGCAGAATCGAAGCAAATCCCGACAAGATCAAAGCGATTGAGCAGATTGAGGCACCGAAATGGGTCAAAGACGTCCGTAGGCTCGCCGGCTGCGTTGCTGCCCTGAGTAGGTTCATCTCCAAATCTGCTGAGCGCGCCCTCCCCTTTTTCAAAGTTTTGAAAAGGCGGGTTTAGGAAAATGGACTCCGGAGGCAGAGGCAGCACTGCAAAATTTGAAGAGGTACCTCTCCTCCACGCCAATACTAGTTGCGTCTAAACCACAAGAGCTGTTGTTGTTGTACTTAGAAGCAATGAATCAAGTGGTCAGTGTTGCGCTGGTGGCGCAGAGGGAACCTGAGGGAGAAGCAGCAGTTGCAGCAGAGCCGTCGGATGGCGGGCTGGGGTCTTCCCCGACAGAGCCTGACGCCGGCAAACTAGAACCCCCGGCAAGGCCCGAACCCGGCGAGGCAGAGCCTGAGTGGACGGGCGAAGTGGGATAGAAGAAGAAGATGGTGTAGCACCCAGTGTATTTTGTCAGTTCCCTCTTGCAGGGGGCTAGGTCAAGATATTTTGGAATGCAGAAGCTGCTTTTCGGCCTCCTCATGGCCTCAAGAAAGCTGCGCTACTATTTCCAAGCGCACGAGATCACTATCGTCACCCGCCTCCCTTTGCAACGGATTTTGCACAACCCAGATGCGATAGGGAGGATTGTGGAGTGGGCATTGGAGTTGTCGGGCTTTGGACTCAGGTTTGAAAGTACTTCAACGATCAACAGCCGAGCTTTGGCAGAGTTCATAGCAGAGTGGACCGCAACACCCGACGAGGAGATTCAAGAGACCGCCCTTCCCGGCAAGGAGACGAGTAGTGAGTGGATTATGTATTTTGATGGAGCTTTCTCACTCCAAGGTGCTGGTGCTGGCGTGCTACTCATCGCACCTACCGGAGAGCACCTCAAGTATGTAATCCAGATGCACTTCCCCCGGGAAAAATCAACGAACAATACGACGGAGTACGAGGGGTTGCTTGCCGGTCTCAGGATCGCAGCAGACCTCGGAATCAAGAATCTCATCATCAGGGGTGATTCGCAGCTCGTCGTCAAGCAAGTCAACAAGGATTACCAGAGCCCGTTGATGGAGGCCTACGTGAATGAAGTGAGGAAGTTGGAAGAACGTTTCAACGGCCTACAGGCAGAACATGTTCCCCGAGCGGAGAACAGCATTGCCGACGACCTGTCGAAACGCGTTGCCCTCAAGTTACCTGTGGAACCAGGTACCTTTGTACTTCAGTTAATACAACCATTCGTAGAGCCATCAGCAGGGTAGAACAAGCTAAGGAAGACAAGCCCCGGCAAGTACCTTCCCGCCGAGCTCCCAGGAGCCGCCGGCAAGGAGGTTGTCGGGTACCCCAAGCTTGCCGAGGGGCAACTACCTCCGACGGGGCCCCAGGCCCTGACCGTAGAGGCAGCTGCCCCTGCGGCCGAAGATGTGCCTTTGGTCCTTGCCGTCGAGCCCCAGGCTCCGGCATGGGCGCAGCCCACCGTCCGTTTCCTCCAAACAGGAGAACTCCCCGAGGAGCAGGAAGAAGCAGAGAAAGTAGCCCGTCGGTCCAACATGTACCAGTTTGTGGATGATACCCTGTACAGAAGGAGGCCAAACGGAGTCAGGCTGAAGTGCATTCCTCGAGAGGACGGACTAGAACTGTTGGCAGAGATACATGGAGGTATGTGTGGCTCCCACATAGGGTCAAGGGCCCTTGCCGGCAAGGCATTCCGGCAAGGTTTCTTCTGGCCCACAGCCCTCCAGGATGCAGCTGCGCTAGTAACCAAGTGTGAAGCATGTCAGTTCCATTCGAAGAAGCTTCATCAACCAGCTCAAGCCCTTCAAACAATCCCTCTCTCCTGGCCATTTTCGGTCTGGGGGCTCGACATACTGGGCCCCTTCCCCCGTGCTGTCGGGGGCTTTGAGTACTTGTACGTCGCAATCGACAAGTTCACAAAGTGGCCCGAAGTGGAGGCAGTGAGGAAGGTGACAGCACAGTCAGCCGTCAAGTTCTTCAAGGGGCTAGTTTGCCGTTTTGGTGTGCCGAACAGGGTCATCACCGACAACGGCACGCAGTTCACAAGCCGCACCTTCATGCAATACATCCAGGACCTCGGTAGCAAGGTCTGTTTCGCTTCAGTGGCACACCCACGGAGCAACGGCCAGGCAGAGAGGGCAAATGCTGAAGTACTGCGAGGCCTGAGGACAAAGACTTTTGACAGGTTGCACAAGTGTGGAAGGCACTGGTTGATGAGTTGCCGACGGTTCTTTGGTCGATCAGAACGACGCCAAATCGAGCCACGGGCCAGACACCCTTTGCCCTGGTATACGGGGCAGAAGCAGTTCTCCCCACGGAACTCACATATGGGTCACCTCGAGTGCTCGCTTATGACGAGCTTGAGCAAGAGCAGTTGTGGCAAGATGACGCGATGCTCCTTGAGGAAGATCATCTTTGGGCGGCTGTGCGAGCTGCACGCTACCAGCAGGCCTTGCGCCGCTACCATAGCCGCAAGGTTCATGCCCGAAGTCTTAAGGAAGGCGACCTTGTTCTTCGGCGCGTTCAGTCGGCCAAGAATTCCAACAAGTTGATGCCGAAGTGGGAAGGCCCTTATCGGGTTATACGAGTCACCAGGCCTGGCGCAGACCGCCTGGAGACTGAAGATGGTGTCCAGTGAGCAACTCCTGGAACATCGAACATCTTGGTAAGTTTTACCCATGAGGCGCGGTTGCCGGGCCTCCCGGCAAACCACCTTTTGTACAAGCCTTGCCGACAAGGCATGTAACCCTTTGTACAAAGGCAGGCGCAGATCCTGAGCATAAATAAATGAAGCGCTGGCGCCCTAAGTTTTAGCATGCATGCTAGGTTAAGTCTCTCTTTGGTAGGGTTGATAGTGCCCGACGGCAACTAACCCCTAGCATAGAGGTCGGGTGCGTGTCTGTCCGTCCTTTCCAGTCTTTTCTTTGGCTCGCATGCTGCACAAGCGTTTCTGCTAAGCCATTTAAGGGCAGGGAGACAGATCGACATCCCCAACCACAGCAAGCCATTGCCGGGGGGGCTGCAGGTTCAAGCACCCAACCACGGCAAGCCAAGGATGCCGGGGGCTGCAGATCCAGATAAATCCTTTATCCCCTATTATGCATTTTTGTGTGGAATTGGGACGTATGAAGCCTCGTTTATTCCCGGGCCACCGTGCTCCCCCTTTCCTGTGCCCAAGAACTATTCCCTGGGCCGGAACTTGGTTGTAGTTGCGGTGACAAGGAAGCAAACGAAGGGCCCAACCCTACTTCGCCCTTGCCTCCGCCGAGGGCACGAGTATGGTCGTGAATGAAGTGAGGGGACGGCAAGGCCTGTTGCCGGGCGACAATGTTTATCTTAAAAATAACAAGGATTCATTCCTTGGCATGGGCCTAGCTCACGCACAAACAACCCGGCCAACACCCTTTTTCATTAATACGTTCCAAACAGGTACAGTTCGTATGGAATGCAAACATGAGCAAGGGGATTACAAGGTTTAAATCTAACAAGTGCCCGCTGGCTTAAAAACTAAAAAAGATAAGTGCCCTGTGATCCCCATTCTTGCCCTTTTCATCCCAGGTGCGGCAGGTGAAAGCAAAAAGGAGGCGATGGGGAACGCGCCGATGGAGAGCTTTACGAGGAAGGCCCTCGGCAGGGCGCGTGGACGAGGGAGGAGGGCGACACGGTCATTCGGAGTCGGAGTCGGCGTCCTCCCGCTTGACGCCCTCGTCATCGCTGTCGCTGTCCTCCTCGTCACTCCCGCTTGAGGAGGAGTCTTCATCATCGGAGGAGCTCTCCCATGCAACACCTTAGGCGAGTTCCCAAGTGCCCAAAAGACCTTGACGGAGAAGCAGCCATTCTCCATTAATTTGAAGTGGAGAACGAGCCCCTCCGACAGGCTGTGGCACGAGCGAAGGTCTTCCACCCGCGACGAAGATACATGACGTGAGGGGCGGGGAAGTCTACATCGACCCACATGCTGCCATTCCCGCAGCCCCTCATATGCAACCTCAGAGCCTGTGGTGGGTCGAGCTCCATCTCCCGAGCGAACGGAGTAGGGAGACGAAGACGACGGTGCACTGGCCGGTGCAGCCTGATGACGAACTCGCAGGGCTGGTCTCCGGCGTGGCCCTCCATTGGGGGAGGGGCCGCTGGCGGAGGTGAGGCCGGTGCGCCGCCCCATCCTCCTCTTCCCCGAGTGCCACGACGACCTCGGCCTTGCCCCCTCCCCTTCCTCTCACGGCCGGCTCCGCCGCCACGAGCTCTTGGGAAGGAGGGGCGCGCTGTCGAGCAGAGACCCTTGTCGCCGCCATTGAAGTGTCGGCGCGCCCTCTCGCCATAGCAGAAGGAAGGAAGGAGCCAAGGTAGAAGGAGATGAATGATGAAAGATTGGGGGGTGCCATCCCCCTCCCCTTCTTATAAAGGGGCGGAGCCGAGGCTCGGCCGCCCCACTTAACCAATCCAGCCACCAGGGGCGCAGGGAATCGAGACCAACCTGCTGCTCCAACCAGCGGCGACCCAGTTCCCCGCCTCATCATTTAAGGCCCGTGCCCCCCGCGTCCACCGCCTACCATCTTCGAGGCATGGGGGACACGTGGCGAGCAAGCCGAAATCGAGGAGATGAGTGAGGCGACCATTTTCCACCCCGTGATCATGGGGCACAGGCGCATTGAAGGCCACGACTCGAGTCCACTTAGTAAATGAGCCGCGCCCCTGCGTTTTCCTCTTTTTTATGGGGAAGGCGCGAGCTGCCTCTTTACTACGATGTGACACATGAGGTTAGCAACCGCCCCACGCATGACCCCCACGTCACGCACGACCCCCACGTCACGCATTCAACGCGGGTGGTAGGGAAGCGCAGCGAGCGAGGGAATTACTGTGGTAAAAACTCCGCCGCCCGCGCGCCCGCGCACCATTCTGGGCCTGGCCCAATAACGCCCGGCGCTTATATGTGGCCCAGGCCCGGGGGCTCCTGTTGGTGTACAAAAGTAGGGTCCCTTTTTGCACCCCTTTACTTGTGCGCGGGCAGTCGCAACCCCACGCCCCTGGCCATGCTTGGCGGGGCAGAGGAAGCAAAGGCACAAGACGACCAGACCAACGCCAAGCTGGAAACACAAAGAGCAGAAGGGCGAGATGGACTCCCCCGGAAAGGCCCTTGCCAGGGCGGCCTCCACAACTCCGGCAAGAACCTTGCCGGGGCAACTCGCCCAACGCCAGCAGAGCTGCCTCCCTTGAGCCTGAGAGTTCTGACGCCTTCAACCACACTGGAACCAAAGCTCGGGAGGCGCCTCCGTGGTGGCATGCAGATCTTTGTGAAGACCAAGAGCATACAAGACTAGATAAATAACCAGAAGACGAAGATCCTCGGCAAGATCCTTGCCAAGGATACCCACGAGACCCCCGGCAAGCCCCTTGTCGGGGACAACCACGACGCCATGGCAGGACCCTTGCCGGGGCCCCGGCAAGACTCTTGCCGAAGACATCCACGGGGCCGCAGCCAGGCCCACATCTGCCAAAGCTCCGCCACCATCCCCATGCAGCTGCTAGCCCACCAACTAGGCGAACACCTCTATGGCGACGTGCGGCCTCTAGGCCAACTCAGCAAGCACCTGCGTGGTGGCAAGCAGATCTTCGTGAAGGCTCTGCCACTGCACCAACTCAGCAGCCAGCCAGCGTGGTGGCGACAGCTGGGACGAGCTTCCTTGCCGTCCCCGATAAAGCAAGAAGGGCACGTCGGTAGCGCATTAAATGTGTTTGTCCTACGGTGCTAGAGGATAGACTTGACCTTTGTATAGCTTTCCACCTCCTGTGTGCCACTGTGGCAGCCCCTTTGTCTATAAAAGGAGGCCTGCGGCGTACTGGGGGAGGATTCGGACTTTTTGGACCCTACACGCCTTGTAGCTAGTCCAAGAACTCCAGATAAACAGAAACTAGCAGGAGTAGGGTATTACCCATCACTTGCGGCCTGAACCTGGATAATCCCCCCGCGTTGATCTCTCAATCCCGCTCTTTCCACAGCCCCGCGCCCGCCAACCGTAGCAAAAGGGATTCCTCGTGATCCCGTAGGTGTCGTTTCCCCCGACACCACAAGCCTCTAGGGCGCGCCCCAAGGGGCGCCCAGTGGCTTGTGGGCCCCTCAGGAGTCCTCCAACCCTAGTTCCACCTCAATATTCTCAAGTATTCCCCCAACATCAAAAGCATCCACCAAAATACTTTTCCGCCGCCTCAAGCCTCTGTTCCCGTGAGATCCCATCTTGGGGCCTTTTCCGGCACACTGCCGGAGGGGGATTCGATCACGGAGGGCCTCTATATCAACCTTACTGCCCTTTTGATGAAGCATGAGTAGTTTACCACGGACCTAAGGGTCCATAGCTAGTAGCTAGATGGCTTATTCTCTCTCTTTGATCTTCAATACAATGTTCTCCTTGATGTTCTTGGCGTTCTATCTGATGTATTATTCTTTTGTGGTGTGTTTGTTAAGATCCGATGAATTGTCGATTTATGATCAGATTATCCATGAGTATTATTTGAGTCTTCTCTGAACTCTTTTATGCATGATTAAGATATTTTTGTATTTCTCTTCGAACTATCGGTTTGGTTTGGCCAACTATATTGGTTTTTCTTGCAACGGGAGAGGTGCTTAGTTTTGGGTTCAATCTTGGAGTGTCCTCACCCAGTGACAGAAGGGGTAGCGAGGCACGTATTGCATTGTTGCCATCGAGGATAAAAAGATGGGTTTTATGTCATATTGCTTGAGTTTATCCCTCTACATCATGTCATCTTACTTAAAGCGTTGCTCTTCTCTTATGAACTTAATACTCTAGATGCAGGCAGGAGTCGGTCGATGTGTGGAGTAATAGTAGTAGATGCAGAATCGTTTCGGTCTACTTGTCACGGATGTGATGCCTATATTCATGATCATTGCCTTAGATATCGTCATAACTATGTGCTTTTCTATCAATTGCTCAACAGTAATTTGTTTACCCACCGTATGTTTTCTTTCAAGAGAGAAGCCTCTAGTGAAACCTATGGCCCCCGGATCTATTTTCCATCATATATTTTCAGATCTATAAACCAAAAAAACCAAAAATACCTTGCTGCAATTTATTTATATTTACTTTAGTTTGCTCGTTTATTTATCTTTTATACCTATCTCTATTAGATCTCGCTCTTGTTCGTGACTGTGAAGGGATTGACAACCCCTTTTTCGCGTTGTGTGCAAGTGTTTGTTAGTTTTTGCAGGTGCATATATTGCTGACTTGCTTGTGCCTCCTACTGGATTGATACCTTGGATCTTAACTGAGGGAAATACTTATCTCTACTTTGTTGCATCACCCTTTCCTCTTCAAGGAAAAAATCAATGCAGGCTCAAGAAGTAGCATGGTACAATACTTATGCCTTTTCCCTCTTATTTTACAAGATTTACATGAAGAGGGAGAATGCCGGCAGCTGGAGTTCTGGATGAAAAGGAGAAAATTTGAGATACCTATTCTACACAACTGTAAATGTCCTGAAACTGGATGAAAAGGAGAAAATTGTTTTGGGCGAAGAAACAACAAAAGGGGGCCCACTAGGTGGCCAAAAGCCTGGGGAGCGTGCCCTACCCCCCAGGGGGCGCCTCCCGAGCTTGTGAGCCCCCTGGCGAGCCCTCGATGTCTATCTTCTACTATATGAAGGGTTTTGACCTAGAAAAAACATAAGGAAGCTTTTGGGACGAAGCGCCGCCGCGTCTCGAGGCGAAACCTGGGCAGAAGCAATCAAGGGCTCCGGCGAAGCTATTCTGCCGGGGAAACTTCCCTCCAAGAGGGGGTAATCGAAGCCATCGCCATCACAACCGATCCTCTCATCGAGGGAGGGTCAATCTTCATCAACATATTCATCAGCACCATCTCCTCTCAAACCCTAGTTCATCTCTTGTATTCAATCTTTGTCTCAAAACCTCAGATTGGTAACTATGGGTTGCTAGCAGTGTTGATTAGTCCTTCTAGTTGATGCTAGTTGGTTTATTTGGTGCAAGATCATATGTTCAGATACTTAATGATATTTATTACCTCTCTTATCGTGAACATGAACATGCTTTGTGACTAACGTTTGTTCCTGAGGACATGGGAGAAGTCTTGTTATAATTAATCATGTGAATTTGGTATTCGTTCGATATTTTGATGAGATGTATGTTGTCTTTCCTCTAGTGGTGTTATGTGGACGTTGACTACATGACACTTCAGCATGATTTGGGCCTAGGGGAAGGCATTGGGAAGTAATAAGTAGATGATGGGTTGGTAGAGTGACAGAAGCTTAAACCCTAGTTTATGAGTTGCTTCGTAAGTGGCTGATTTGGATCCACATGTTTCATGCCATGGTTAGATTTATCTTAATTCTACTTTCGTAGTTGCGGATGCTTGCGAGAGGGGTTAATCATAAGTGGTAGGGTTGTCAAGGTAAGGATAACACCCAAGCACCGGCCCACCCACATATCAAATTATCAAAGTAACGAACGTGAATCATATGAGCATGACAAAACTAACTTGACGATAATCCCCATGTGTCCTCGGGAGCGCTTTGCTTTATATAAGAGTTTGTCCAGGTTTATCCTTTGCTATCAAAAGGATTGGGCCACCTTGCTGCACCTTTGCTACACTTGTTACTTGTTACCCATTACGAATTATCTTACTACCAAACTATTTGTTACCGACAATTTCAGTGCGTGCAGAAAATACCTTGCTGAAAACCGCTTGTCATTTCCTTCTGCTCCTCGTTGGGTTCGACACTCTTACTTATCGAAAGGACTACGATTGATCACCTATACTTGTGGGTAATTGCTTATATCTGCGTTGTTATTTCCCCGAAGAGGAGAGGATGATGCGGCACAACAACGGTAAATATTTCCCTTAGTTATGAAACCAAGGTTAACAATCCATTAGGAGAACTGAGCAACACTATGTAAACAACACCTGCACACAAATAACAAATACTTGCAACCCAACGCGTAAGAGGGGTTTTCAACCCCTCCTCTTTATTGAGATAGATTAAATTCTATGAGATTGTATAAATAGATCTAGCAAAAACACAAAATAAAATAAGTAAAGAAAAAGTACAGCAAGGTATTTTTGGATTTTTGGAATAATAGATCTGAAAATAATATGATAGGAAATAGACTCGGGGCCATAGATTTCACTAGTGGCTTCTCTCGAGAAAATAGCATACGGTGGGTAAACAAATTACTGTTGGGCAATTGATAGAAGAGCAAATAATTCTGACGATATCCAAGGCAATGATCATGTATATAGGCATCACGTACAAGATTAGTAGACCGAAACGATTCTGCATCTACTACTATTACTCCACACATCGACCACTATCCATCATGCATCTAGTGTATTAAGTTCATGGAGAAACGGAGTAATGCAATAAGAATGATGACATGATGTAGACAAGATCTATTCATGTAGGAATAGACCCCATCTTTTCATCCTTAATGGCAACGTACATGTGTGTCATGTCTCCTTCTGTCACTGAGAATAAGCACTGCAAGATCAAACCCATCACAAAGCACCTCTTCCCATTGCAAGAAAAATCATTCTAGTTGGCCAAACCAAACCAAAGTTTTGGAGAAGAAATACGAGGCTATAAAGATCATGCATATAAGAGTTAAAAGAAGAATCAAATAATATTCATAGATAGATTTGATCATAAACTCATAATTCATCGGATCCCAACAAACACACCGCAAAAAGTCATTATATCAAATAGATCTCCAAGAACATCGAGGAGAACATTCTATTGCGAATCAAAAAGAGAGAAGAAGCCATCATCAAGGAGAACATAATTGGAGACATATCAGTGGGTCATCAAGACTATTTTCTAGCGCTGTTGCCGGGGAGTAAAACTCCTTTGGTGAGTGGAATTTGGTAAGGAAAACTTTGTATTACGTGTTGAAATTTACTGTTACTTGTCACTATGGAAAATAATCCTTTGAGGGGCTTGTTCGGGGTATCTTCACCTCGACCAGAAGCACAAAGAGTTGCTCCTCAACCTACTGCACCTACTTGATACGTCTCCGTCGTATCTACTTTTCCTAATGCTTTTCCTCTTGCTTTGGACTCTAGTTTGCATAATTTGAATGAAACTAACCCGGACTGACGTTGTTTTTAGCAGAACTACCATGGTGTTGTTTTTGTCCAGAAATAAAAGTTATCGGAATGGCACGAAACTTTTTGGATAATTTTTATGGAATAAAAGAAAAATATTGGAGCCAAGAACCACCACAGGGGGGCCCCTGCGTCAGCACAACCCACGAGGGAACGCCCCCTCCTAGCGTGCCCAGGTGGGTTGTCCCCACCTGGTGGCCCCACAAACCCTGATTCCAACCCTATAAAATCCTATTTTCGGAGAAAAAGTCAGGGAGAAAGAATCATCGCGTTTCACAAGACAACTCTCGGTGTCAAAACCGGCGGATCTCGGGTAGGGGGTCCCGAACTATGCGTCTAAGGTCGATGGTAATAGGAGACATGGGATACAATGTTTACCCAGGTTCGGGCCCTCTCTATGGAGGTAATACCCTACTTCCTGCTTGATTGATCTTGATGAATATGAGTATTACAAGAGTTGATCTACCACGAGATCGTAATGGCTAAAACCCTAGAAGTCTAGCCTGTATGACTATAATGGTATCTGTATCCTCTACGGACTAAGCCCTCCGGTTTATATAGACACCGGAGGGGACTAGGGTTACACAAAGTCGGTTACAGAGAAGGGAATCTTCATATTTGATCGCCAAGCTTGCCTTCCACGCCAAGGAGAGTCCCATCCGGACACGGGTAGAGTCTTCGGTCTTCATATCTTCACAGCATCAGTCTGGCTCGTAGTTAATAGGCCGGACGCCCAAGGACCCCTTAGTCCAGGACTCCCTCAGTAGCCCCTGAACCGGGCTTCAATGACGAGGTGTCTGGCGCGCAGATTGTCTTCGGCATTGCAAGGCGGGTTCCCCTTTCCGAATACTCCAGGATAGTCTTTGGACGCAACGAACGTGTCCGAATCTGCAACACAAGTACCACACACAACCGCAGAGAGTATAATATTTCACGAATCCAATCTGCTGACAACTTTTTGTAACGTGACATCACGCTTGTCCTGCCGTTCCATGTTTCGAGGCGCGGTTTTTATTGGCACGTCTTGTCGAAGCAGAGCTCATGTCCCCTTATTATGGGATTCTCATCAATGCAAGCATGGGTAACCCAACCGTTCCTCTGAAAAGATTCCTTAGGAATAGGCAGGTTTTCAGGCTTAGGAGGAGGCGTCCGATACCCGTTGCCTTTATAAAGGAGCCAAGGGCCATCTCTTTTTACGCCAAACCTCTCCTCGGCCTTTCCAACCTCGATTTTTAGCACCCAAGGTTCGACTTCATTGCTTCAAGCTTCCCAATCATGTCCGGACCCAGCCCTCAGGGTCGATGGGTGGCTTCTTCTGTTACAGAGGAGGACATTGCGAAGCTTCAGGCGGCCAGATACCTGATCGCGGAGATCCCCCACAGGCTTCCTGCTCAAGGACCGGTTATTCCAACTCCCAGATCAGGCGAGAGCGTCGTATTCATCTCTCACTTCCTCCGAGGGCTAGGATTCGCTCTTCACCCCTTCGTCCGGGGGCTCATGTTTTATTACGGACTAGATTTTCATGATCTAGCCCCAGATTCTTTCCTCCACGTCTCAGCGTTTATCATCACGTGTGAGGTCTTCCTCCGGATTCCCTCACACTTTGGCTTATGGCTCAAGACCTTTGGTGTGAAGCCGAAGGTGGTTGACAGGAAACAGGCGGAGTGCGGCGGCGCTGTAGTGAGCAAGCTCACCAATACTATCTGGCCAAAAGGCTCTTTCACCGAAACTTCCAACCAATGGTAGCAGGAGTGGTATTACGTCATAGAACCCCGTGGTACCAAGTGGGCAGCTATACCTGCGTTCCGTTCTGGCCCTCCGTTACAGCTTGCATCATGGATTAATAAGGGGCTGGACTGGGGATCAGTTGATGATGTGTGTCGGTGTCAAAACCGGCGGATCTCGGGTAGGGGGTCCCGAACTGTGCGTCTAAGGCGGATGGTAACAGGAGGCGGGGGACACGATGTTTACCCAGGTTCGGGCCCTCTCGATGGAGGTAATACCCTACTTCCTGCTTGATTGATCTTGATGATATGAGTATTACAAGAGTTGATCTACCACGAGATCGTAGAGGCTAAACCCTAGAATCTAGCCTATGGTATGATTCTTGTTGTCCTACGGACTAAACCCTCCGGTTTATATAGACACCGGAGGGGGCTAGGGTTACACAGAGTCGGTTACAAGGGAGGAGATCTACATATCCGTATCGCCAAGCTTGCCTTCCACGCCAAGGAGAGTCCCATCCGGACACGGGTCGAAGTCTTCAATCTTGTATCTTCATATTCCAACAGTCCGGCAAAAGGATATAGTTCGGCTGTCCGAGGACCCCCTAATCCAGGACTCCCTTAGTAGCCCCCGAACCAGGCTTCAATGGCAATGAGTTCGGTGCACAGATTGTCTTCGGCATTGCAAGGCGGGTTCTTCTCCAAATTCTGAATACCTGTTGAGTAGTGTCCGGCTTCCCATAAATGGTGCACTCCTTGGCTTTCGCGCCTAATAATGGCTATCTTCCATGTGTCGAGCAAATGCGAGAAGCCAGGGCATTTTTACATTTGCCACCCTAGCCATGCGAGTAAATCGTCTATTAAAGAGACGGGGATTCTCAGATCCAGATCACACCATCCTCCCACAGCGAGTATCCATCGGAGCGCGCCCGGAAAAAATCCATTCCAACATGGCCGGCCATCGCAGCTCCTCCTCTCGCTCCCGTAGCCCTAAGCCCGGCAATTGGAAGAAGTGTTCCGTCCACCATAGCCAATTAGTAGAGTTACAGACCCAGGGATTTCTCCCTCCAGCGTATATGGTCCCCGTTCGAGCCGGGCTCGCCACCTACAATGGCGGGGAGCAAGCGGAGAGCTTTCCCAACCCATCCATGGGGGAGCGGGTATGCCTTGTCCCTTACTTATTAAGAGGGCTTGGATTTCCAATTCATCCGTTCCTCCGCGGGCTCCTGGAGTTCTACGGCCTCCAGCTGCATAATTTCACTCCCGCCTCCATATTACACATCGCTGGCTATGTCGCCCTTTGCGAGCTGTTTCTGGGCTGCGAAGCTCATTTCGAGCTATGGAAGACGCTATTCTGCCTCGTACCCCGTACATAGGAGGGGTCAATATACCAAGTGGGCGGAGCCGAAATATGGCGCATCGCCGGGACCGGATACCTGTCCGGTACTCTGAAGAAGACATCCGAGGACTGGCCTTCGGAGTGGTTTTATATGGAGGACGTCCTGCTTCCGGACCCTATTCCGATGGGTCTTCCTGAGTTTGACAACGCTCCCTTGAAGAAACGCCGCAGCTGGCGCCCTCGGAGCCCCCAGGAGGAAGATAACGGAGAAGTCCTTTACCTGATGGGCCGGATAAAAACGCTGGCTCAATCAGGACTGACAATAATCGAGGTTATGTCAATATGTATAATGCGGGGGGTGCAGCCACTTCAATATCGGGGACAACCCATGTGGCACTTCGATGGAGAAGACGATGCTACCCACCGCGGTCGTAAGGGGCCGGACTCCGTCGCTGCTCTAGCGAAGATACTGTCCGATTTATATAAGGGGGGGAAGAGGAGTTCATCCGCATTAAGCCACAAGATGGATTCTCCATGTACAACCCTCCAAGCTGGGTGAGCTATCACTTCTTACTCCAGACCTTCCCGCATTCTTTGTCATAAATATTAACCTTGTCATTTCATAGCAGGAGCTGCGAAAAGCTGTGAGGGAGGTCCACAGCACGCCTCCACAACCAGAGGACCCTGACCGGGCCCTCGACCCCGGACTCGAAGAGGATCCGGACACATTTGTGGAGCTGATTGACATGACGTTCTATCAATTGAGCTGCGATGATGCCATGGTGGCCATCATAGCCGATTATCCTGGACTACTCCCTGCATCGCATGTAAGTAAAACCGGAGTCCCAACTTCCGAGAAGGATCCCCTTTTCTGCACTTCACCTACCGCACACATATGGTGTCTTACAGGGAAGGCCCTCGGGACGCCATGCCGAACCCGCAGTGATTCACCAACAAGGGGCACTGAAGCCGGGTAGGCTTAAAAGGAAGGCGGTCAGGACTGAAACGTCGTCGCAGAGGTATGATACAGAACCCCGCTCCGTGGTTGTCGTCTTTTAAAATATAATAACGTCCATGTTTCCTAGTAGGAAAAACGCTCGCCGGACTATATCCGGAGAGGTTGCCGGTCACGCCTCCACCAGTCGGGCTCCAGAGCCGGACATAGAGGCGGACGCTAACATGGGGCGAACGCCGGATGTTCCTCCTACAGAGGATGCGGATAGGCTATCCGCTACACATTCCGAAGTGGAGAGCGCTATGAATCACAGGCGTCGCCGGGCCGTACTCCGTGACGCTTGTTTCTCCCAAGAGGCGTTCGATGCCTTCAACTCAGGAGACGCGTACATCCGTGCTGCTCAAAATGGTCTTGCCAGAGCCACGGACCAGTATGTAAAGGATATACGGGTAAGAAAATCTGATGATTATGTATATCAGTAGCCCCTGAGACTTGAAACAGTTGACACAACTGATTTAAGGATCATTATATGTGCAGGTTCTTACGGAGAAGAATACCCAATTGTCTCAAGAGCTGGAAGAGTGCAAAGCCCAGCTACGGGCCGCAGTTGCCGCAATGAAGGAGTCCGAGAAGGCCCCCTCTGGTAACACTTGTCTCTATCAAAAGAATGACATGTACCGGTTAGTATGCGGCATGCATGCAAATCTAACAATAGATTCTGCAGATGATCCGGGGTTAATCCGGAGGTAGTGCAAGGGGATGAGCAACATGCTCAACGACAGTTAAAGGCTGGCGAGCGCGTGCTTAAGCAGGTTAGGCAGGAGAAAAACGATCTCCAAGATGCCAATATCCGGCTGAGTGTTGAACTGAAAGATGTTTGGGCCCAACTTGCTGACTCTGTAAAGGAGAATAAGAGGCTTCGACGCGGCATTTTTAGTAAGTGCTTGAACGAACTTTTTATAGAGTTCGGCGAAGAAACCGGCTAACAGAGTTATATCTGTAGGTATGCTGACGGGTCGTCCCGCAGAGGAAATGCCCGGGTCTGCAGGTGATCTTCTGCCAGAGCTCTCACAACTGCACGAACAAGTTCGGCAGGTGATGCAGGGCATTGCCCAAGCCTTGTGGCCATCCGCCTCCCTGCCAGGAGGCATGGGGGAGCTCGTAGAGAAGATCAAGCGAGCGCGGCGGCGCATCCGATTATGGAAGATATCAGCCTGCCGACAAGGTGCAAGGGAAGCCTGGGCCATGGTGAAGACGCGGTATACCAAGGCTGACCCAAACCACATGGCCGAGGTCGGACCTGTGGGGCCCGATGGGAAAGAGATCCCCGTCAGTTTGGTGTATGACCAAGTAGAATTAGCCGCAAAGTATTCCCAACAGGATTGTAGGCTAGACAGCCTGTTGGATGGTATAGAAGAAGAATTTAGTCAGTCTAAGTGACTGTGTACTTCAAGTGACATGTATTGTCCCTAGCCGGATTGTAAATCATTTGTCATGGCGGACCTTTTCGCTTCAACCTCTGGACCCGACAGTCCGGAGTGTATCCGAATACCCGCTCAGTTATGTAAAAACCGGGGTACGCGTGGAAACCAGGCGTAGGGGTCATAAGTGCTTGAACAGACAAGTACCCAACTAGCTATGTTATATTACATGGATAGTAAGAAACATCTTCCAGGGAGAATAGTTCCGTTAAGGGTTCCTTTCCCTGGGTACGCATGCCCTAATGTGCATGTCCGAACTGCGAAAAGAGACGCAGGATATAAACATCTGGGGGCATGTATTAAAATAAATAAAAGTCATCTTTTGTTCACCGACCGAGTATTCCCTTAAGAACGCTAGCTTTCGGCTTCACCCAGTCTGAGGTACACATCCGGCTGACCCGGCAGTAACAATCGCAGAGGTGCTCCCCTTATGCCCTAGCCGAATTAACGGGAACGTAGGGCATAAACACAAGAGCCAGGCAACCCAGCTTGGCCAAAACTTAAGTCATATCGATGCATATAATGGCGAAAAAGGTACATGTGGAAGAATAACACATGTGTGGGCATAGAGCCCTGAGAATAGGTATTAAGCTTCTATATAAGAAGCCCCCAGGTATAATGAGCGCGGTTAGCGCGTCAAGATTGTGTAGTCAAGACACAATTTAGCCTTTTAAGGCCTTGAAGAAAAAGGAAAAAAGAAAGAAATAAAAGACAGATAACGGATATGTAAAAAATTGACGGAGGTAAGGAGACGAACATAGAGTCCGGCACTAGGCGTAGAACCTTCGGAGTCTGGCTGCGTTCCATGGGTTTGGCTCGAGTCGATTGTCCGATGCATCCCGCAGACGATACCCTCCACCGGTCAGAACTTGGTCAATAATGAAGGGACCTTCCCATTTGGGCTTGAGCTTGTTCTTTTTCTTCTCCGGTAGGCGTAGAACGAGTTCGCCAACGTTATAAGTTTTGGCCCGTACTTCTCTGCTTTGATACCTTCGAGCCTGTTGCTGATAGAATGCGGAACGGGCTTTTGCCACGTCACGCTCCTCCTCCAGGGCGTCCAAACTGTCCTGCCGATCAAGCTCGGCTTCTTTCTCTTCATACATGCGCACTCGAGGTGAGTCATGAATTATGTCGCAGGGCAGTACCGCCTCTGCGCCGTACACCATAAAAAACGGTGTGTATCCGGTAGTGCGATTCGGCGTGGTCCGCAGCCCCCATAGTACGGAGTCGAGCTCCTCTACCCAGTGCGTGTTTGATTCCTTTAAGGACCGCACTAATCTGGGTTTAATGCCGCTCATGATAAGACCATTTGCTCGCTCGACTTGACCGTTAGTTTGCGGGTGATAGACAGAAGCATAATCGAGCTTGATGCCCATGTTGCTGCACCAAAGTTTTACCTCGTCGGCTGTAAAGTTCGAGCCGTTATCGGTGATGATGCTGTGGGGGACGCCATAACGGTGTACAACCCCGGATATGAAGTCTATCACTGGTCCGGATTCGGCCGTTTTAACTGGTTTGGCTTCTATCCATTTGGTGAATTTATCCACCATGACCAATAAGTATTTTTTCTTATGGCTTCCCCCTTTGAGGGGTCCGACCATATCAAGCCCCCAGACCGCAAAGGGCCAAGTAATGGGGATTGTTTGGAGAGCGGTAGGCGGCATATGGCTTTGGTTTGCAAAAAGCTGGCAACCGACGCAACGTTGGACGAGGTCCTGTGCGTCTGCTCGGGCCGTCGGCCAGTAGAAACCTGTACGGAAGGCCTTGCTTACAAGGGCCCGAGCTGCGGCGTGGTGACCGCTGAGTCCAGCATGAATTTCTTCCAAAAGTTGCCGTCCTTCCTCTTCGGAGATGCACCTTTGAAGGACTCCGGTAGCGCTTTTCTTATAAAGCTCTCCCTCGTGGACCTTGTAGGCTTTAGACCGCCGCACAATGCAACGTGCCTCGTTTGGGTCCTCAGGTAGTTCCTGCCTAGTTAGGTAGGCCAGGAAGGGTTCTGTCCACGGGGCGATGACAGCCATAATCACGTGGGCGGAAGGTGTTATTTCGGTGGCAGAGCCTCCGATTACGTCAGAGTGTTCGGTATCTGGTGTTGTGGCCAAGTCCGGACTGTTGTTGCCGGTCTCTCCTTCCCATACCACGGATGGCTTAAACAGCCTTTCCAAGAAGATATTGGGTGGGACAGGGTCGCGCTTAGCGCCGATGCGGGCGAGGATGTCCGCCGCTTGATTGTTTTCTCGGACCACATGGTGGAATTCGAGCCCCTCGAACCGAGCTGACATTTTGAGGACGGCGTTGCGGTAAGCCGCCATTTTTGGGTCCTTGGCATCAAAGTCTCCATTTATTTGAGATATTGCGAGATTCGAATCCCCACGCACCTCTAGGCGTTGAATGCCCATGGAGACTGCTATCCGGAGACCATGCAACAGGGCCTCATATTCTGCTGCATTGTTGGAGTCTGTGTATAATATTTGGAGTACGTATTGGACTGTATCTCCGGTGGGGGATGTCAGGACGACGCCTGCCCCCAGACCCGCCAGCATCTTTGAACCGTCAAAGTGCATGATCCAATTGGAGTACGCGCCGTACTCTTTAGGGAGTTCGGCTTCCGTCCATTCGGCGACGAAATCGGCCAGTACTTGCGACTTAATGGCTCGCCGTGGTTTATATGTTATGTCGAACGGGAGGAGCTCGATAGCCCATTTAGCAATCCGGCCCGTGGCATCGCGGTTATTTATTATGTCGTTGAGTGGTACTTCCGAGGCCACCGTAATTGAACACTCTTGAAAGTAGTGTCGTAATTTCCGGGATGCCATGAATACCGCGTATGCTATCTTTTGATAATGTGGGTACCGTGATTTGCATGGAGTGAGGACAGTGGATACATAGTATACCGGCTTTTGAAGTGGGAATTTATGTCCGTCCGTCTCTCGTTCGACGACGAGCACTGCGCTTACAACTTGGTGAGTTGCCGCTATATATAACAGCATCGGTTCGCCGACATTTGGCGCGGCCAAGATTGGGTTGGTGGCCAGGATGGCTTTTATTTCTTCCAATCCGGCCGTGTCCGCATCTGTCCACTCGAAGTGTTCGGTGCGCCGAAGAAGGCGATAAAGGGGTAGTGCCTTTTTTCCTAATCGGGAGATAAAGCGGCTTAAGGCCGTCACGCATCCAGTTAATTTCTGGATTTGCTTGAGGTATGTTGGGATAGCCAACTGTGACACAGCTCAGATTTTAGCCGGATTTGCTTCAATTCCTCTACTGGAGACGATGAAGCCTAGGAGCTTTCCGGCGGGCACGCCGAAAACGCATTTTTCCGGATTGAGCTTGATGTCGTATGTTCGGAGATTGTCGAATGTGAGCCCCAAGTCGTCTATTAAGGATTCGACGTGTCTGGTTTTAATGACCACATCGTCTACATATGCCTCCAATGTTTTGCCGATCTGTGTTTCCAGGCATGTCTGAATCATGCGTTGATAGGTTGCACCGGCGTTCTTAAGCCCAAAAGGCATGGTGTTAAAACAGAAGGGGCCGTATGGGGTGATAAATGTCGTTGCGGCTTGATCGGACTCTTCCATCTTGATTTGATGGTATCCAGAGTATACGTCGAGGAAACACAATGAGTCGTGTCCTACAGTAGCGTCGGTAATTTGATCGATGCGGGGGAGGGGAAGGGATCCTTGGGGCAAGCCTTGTTAAGGTCCTTGAAATCGACACATAGGCGCCAGGATTTATCCTTCTTTGGTACCATCACAAGGTTTGCTAGCCAGTCTGGATGTTTTATTTCTCTAATGAATCCGGCCTCCAGTAACTTGGCTAGCTCCTCTCCCATGGCTTGTCGCTTAGGTTCAGAGAAACACCGAAGAGTCTGCTTGACCGGCTTGAATCCCTTTAGAATGTTAAGGCTATGCTCGGGCAGCCTGCGTGGGATTCCTGGCATGTCTGAAGGATGCAGGCGAATATGTCCCAATTCTCACGCAAGAACTCCCATAGTGCGGCGTCTACTGTGGGGTTTAACTGTGCCCCGATGGATGCTGTTTTTGTAAGGTCCATTGGGTGGACTTGGAATTTGACTATCTCATCTGCTGGTTTAAAAGAGGTGGACTTGGATCTTTTGTCAAGTATCACGTCGTCTCTGTCCACTATGGAGCGCAGCGCAGTTAATTCCTCGGCCGCGAGGGCTTCGGATAACGCCTCGAGGGCCAGTGTGGCGGTTTTATTTTTGGCGCAGAGTGCTATGTCCGGATCACTAGTTAGAGTGATGATCCATTGGGCCCGGGCATTTTGAGCTTCATGTACCCATAATGGGGTATGGCTTGGAAGATCGTGAATGCCTCTCGCCCTAGAAGGGCGTGGTATCTGCCATTGAACGGGGCCACTTGGAATGTGATTTCTTCGGACCTATAATTCTCCGGTGTGCCGAATACCACATCTAGTGTGATTTTCCCAGCACATCGTGCCTCCCGACTAGGGATGATTCCTCTGAAGGTCGTGCTGCTTTGCTCAATGCGGCTTCTGTCTATTTCCATTTTTTGAAGAGTCTCCTCATAGATGAGGTTTAATCCGCTGCCGCCGTCCATGAGCACTTTAGTAAGCCGGAAGCCGTCCACAATTGGACTAAGGACCAAGGCGGCTGGTGCTCGGGCTATTCGGAATTTAGGCTTGTCACTAGCATTGAAGGTGATAGCCGTATCGCTCCATGGATTTATTGCTGCCCGTGGCAGACTTCGGCAAGGCTGCGGAGTGCTCGCTTACGCCTATTATTTGAGGCGAAGGTCTCGAAGACTGTCAATATTGTACTGTTGTTCTCCATGGGATGGTGCTCTGCGGTATTGTTGATGAGGAGATCCTCACCGCTCTTGGCCACCTACCGGAGTACCCAACATGCTCTAAGGCTGTGTGTTGGTATGGTATCCGCTGTACTGTTAATTTTGCGTCTCGGGTAGGGGGTCCCGAACTATGCGTCTAAGGCGGATGGTAACAGGAGGCGGGGGACATGATGTTTACCCAGGTTCAGGCCCTCTCGATGGAGGTAATACCCTACTTCCTGCTTGATTGATCTTGATGATATGAGTATTACAAGAGTTGATCTACCACGAGATCGTAGAGGCTAAACCCTAGAAGCTAGCCTATGGTATGATTGTTGTTGTCCTACGGACTAAACCCTCCGGTTTATATAGACGCCGGAGGGGCTAGGGTTACATAGAGTCGGTTAAAAGGGAGGAGATCTACATATCCGTATCGCAAAGATTGCCTTCCACGCCAAGGAGAGTCCCATCCGGACACGGGTCGAAGTCTTCAATCTTGTATCTTCGTAATCCAACAGTCCAGCAAAAGGATATAGTCCGGCTGTCCGAGGGCCCCCTAATCTAGGACTCCCTCAACGTGCAAACTCTAAAGAGCCGCATCCGAACACTCCTTGAGAAGGACATCGATCTTGTCAACGTGATTCAAGTAATGCTAGTCCGCCAAGCCCTGCCATGCCAACGTAGGCCTCTCCGTATGTGGGAGTTTAATCCGGAAGGACCACGGACCCTCCAGCACTTCTTCGGCACTATGCACGAAGGAATGTGGAAGTTGTTTTTCGGGAAACGAAAACGGTGGCCGTACACCACCGAGGACATCGGCCTCGACTGCAACCATCCGGTACCTCGGTAAGCGCTTGACTTCCGAACACTTTGTAGTTAATTATGCCGTAATACGTTACTGAGCAAACTATCTTCTTCCAGGGCTGGATAAAGAAAGAGGAGCGAATTAGGTGTTCGGCCCCCCTTCCCGAAGACTCAGCGGATCCCGTGCTAACAAGGATGCTGGCCCCGGCACCGCACCAGCTGCCTGTGAAGGAGGACAAGGCGTAGAGCGGGAGGACCAAAGGTGGCCTCCATCCCGAAGGTATATCAGCATTGCGTCCAGGGGAATCAAGATTCCATCATCCGAAGATAAAAGTGAAGGAGAAGTCAAAGTCTCTTCTCCCCATGGTAAGAAAAGGGCTGCCTCCGAAGATTGGGAGGAAAGGGCTCCAAAACGAGGCAAGGTGCCCCTGTCGGGCGGCTCGGGCTTGGAGGACGACGTCGTCGCACAGTCCCACGATGAGGACAAGCCTATAGCCAAATCGTAAGTGAACAAGGATGTTTTTAAACATATCCCATTCCTTTCCTATTACCAAGGTAACATCTAGAATATAAGTTTTTGCAGCTCGGCAAACAGTCTTCTTCACCAATCCTCCTCCTTGGGGGATCTTCTTCCGGAGATGATGGAAAGTGAGACACCTCCACCAGTCTCCTCGCCCAATAAGGTGGACAATTTTGAGGTTTCGTCCCGGAGGGTCTCCTGATCAACAAGCGGTGCGAGGGGTGATGAAGACACTACCCGAAGGTGATACTTCGGTAGCCCAGGATCCGGGGGCCAATGATGAAGGCCCCGAACTGTCCGGCTTACAGCTGGAGACGACTCTGGGGATGGATAAATGGATCCTTCGAAGGGAGGCCGTACTCCTACAGCAGCTTCCAGAGGTCCGGAAGCACCGGATATATTGACGAGCATGTTGCGAGAGGCGTCCGTCTCGAAGGAACATCGTACCTTGATGGGTACGGTGGTTGAAAAGGTTCTGTTCGCGAAAAGCGGATTGAACAAAGCCTGCACGAGCATGCTAAGAGGCTTCGAGTTTTGTACTGTAAAAAATTTGAGTGTGTTTTATTCACAAACTGCACCTGTGTATAAGTAGTAGCCCCTGAGACTCTGATTGGCTTCCCAAGGGAGGCGATCAGAGGATCAAAAAGATATGCCCAGGAAATAATCTGATTAATTGGAACACAGGCTGTTACCTCCCTGGCGACTGCCCTGACTACAGAGGTCGCCGATCTGCAGCGGAAGCTTGATGTAGCAGATGATGACATTACGCTTATCACCAGGCGGCTTGACAAGGTGCAAGGTATGTCTCGGGGGTAGTCATTAAATGTACGTGCTTGTAATTGATCATGACGCTAAGAATTGTATACTGAAATATGCATGACTGCAGATGGTGCTACCGCAGTTGAGATCCTGCGGGCTGAGCTGGCCCGGGCCAAGGAGCAGGCCCGGATTAGTAATGCGGCTGCCGAAAAGGCATCGGCCGAATTAAAGGCCGAGCAGGCTGTTCGGCACCAATACGAGGAAAAAATATCCACGATGGTGCTTGAACTAAACAATGCCGCTAGCCGCTGTGAAGTTCCCGAGAAGGATAATAAAGCCAGAACGGATGATCTTGACAAGGCCTTACAAGAGGCGAAAGAAGCGCGGTCCGAGTCTAGACGGCCCGGGAGGAGATCCTGCAAGCTGGGGAGATCACGGCTGGTAAGCCCTTTTTGTTACAAACTAAGTTCGGCGATCCGAATTATGCCCCGCTTAATCAAGTGTGGAGTTCTCCAGACGCATTGTTGGATTTGTCGAAGAGTGTCTCCGATGCGACGCAGTTTTTCCAAGCGCAAGAAGGACGGGAAATAGAAAAGTTGTTCTGGTCGCCATTTAGCATGCCAAAGTGTCCGCTGCTGCTGAACGAACAGATGGCCCAGTGGGCAGAGCTCCATAAGATATCTGGATCTGCCATGAAGGACGTCGTGGTCCGGCTGTGGCCGACCGAGCCAATTCCGGATAGTTATTTTGGTCTGGTGGAGTGACTTGTTGATGCGGTGCCGCGTATCGACGCCGTGAAGCGGTCGTCGTGTATTGAAGGTGCACGGATGGCTTTTGCCCGTGTCAAGACATACTGGGCGAAGATGAAGGCCACCGACATTGCAGCGAAGAGTCCACCCAAGGGCAAGGACCACCACGCACCAGAGCATTAATTCGAGGATGTCTTAGAGGGTGCCCACTTGATAGAGGGTCAATGCTCGAAAGACATGATGTTCGAGTGATATGTATTGAAATTGTAGAAGACAATATTATGGAATAATAAGGCTATTTTTCATTTTAAAGTTGCTTAAAAGCTTTGATTCCTCCTGTGCGGCCGTTTTTATATAATCTGAAAGTTTTCCAGTCATCGGCTTCAGCCCCCTCATAGGAAATACGGGGGTGTTCGGAAAAGCAATTGATCACTCTTAACCCAACGTCTTGGTCCATAAAGGAGGTGTGAATGCGGTGAACTAGGCAATCGGACTATAGGGCATTAACACTTTCACTTAGCCATGGGAGTTTTATGGTGGATCTATGATATAGACCCTGTTATGTACGCGGTTATCCCAATGTGGTGCGTTACATGTATGGCCTGAAAGAAGGTCCTTCGTGTAATACGGGGGAATCGCGAAAGATTCCGTTAAGTCATCGAGTGGTTGACTAGCTCTCGCCGCATCATGATAGTCAGTTTTAGGCTTTCTCTACTGGTGTTTGACCAGATGAACCGGAAAAACAATCGCAGTAGTTCTCCCTTTACTACCCTAGCCAATAGAGCGGAACGTAAGGTAGTAAGCACAGGAGCCGGGCAACACAACTATTGACCCAAGACATGATCCGGAGCTGATGCATATAATGCCGAACTCATGACGCCGAAGTATGCTATAAAGCTGTTCAGACTTTGTTGGCAACTCATTTTGTTCCCATGCCAAGCCCCTGGCAGTTATGCCGGGGTGGGTGTGTGAAACAACCAAAGGAGCAAATTCAGTTCTTTATAGAAAAGTGAATACCGGATACGGATTATGTTCACTGGAACCTGAGTGACGTGCCAATCGTCATTTTATAGATAATAACGCCACAACCCCGGCTATTTGACATGCCAGGGGTCGACGGCTGAGGAAACAGGCACTTTACAGGCTCGCAATATAGAGAGTGCGGTCTACAAAAAGTTGTTTTGGACCTCATGTCGCACGTCTGCGCCGCCTTTCCTTGGTGGAGGCGCTCCTTAACAGGAGTAGCCTTTGGGTGAATTTATGAACCCGAACTCCGATAGAGTCCATGAGATGACCAACCCTTGCGTCACCTGTGGTAAAGGATAACGAAAAAGAAAGAGTAGTTAGAAAAGAAAAAAGAGGTTATGGGAGTACTTGCAGGCTCGTCCGTATTGTGCTTCCGCTGATGCCTAGGGTATCTTAAGTGCATAATTATATATGCGCGGTGCGGATTTCATAGGTATATGAGCTGGACGACGGAAGCCGAACTGCTAGTCCAGCTCCGGAATTGGTCGATCTTGTTGAATGGAGACTGGTGTCTTAATGGCCGACAAGGTATGCGGTTTAATAAGACCGCTTTGTACTTCGGCTGAAGTTGCCGTAGTATGATCCTTAGTCCGGAGGGAGTGCTTCTCCTACTCCCTTGTAGAGTTGTGTGTCACGTATACCATGTTCACTGTTTTTACTTTGGGGGGAAATTGCTTCTGACCGCCGGTATTTGGTTGGTGAGTCTCTTCGTCGTCGCTATCACCTGGCGGCCTCCTCCCCTTGTGTTCGGCGTTGAGCTTGCCAGCCTGCTTGAAGACCCAACAACTTCTATTGGTATGATTAGCTGGTTTATCGGGGTGGCCATGAATTTGGCAGGGCCGATCCAATATCTTGTCTAAATTGGATGGTCCGTCTCTGTTTGCCTTGAATGGCTTTTTCCTTGACCGGGTTTGGGGCCGCTGAATCTGGCGTTGACCGCTGTGTTGTGTGTTCTTTCATTATCATTTTGACGTTTGTGTTTATAGCGTCGTGGCTTGCCATTGCCGTCTCGAACTTCGGAAGTGCCCGGATCGCTGGCGATGTTGCTTCTATGAGCGAGCCAGTTATCTTCTCCCGCGCAAAAGCGGGTCATCAGAGCGGTAAGGGCTGACATGGATTTTGGTCTTTCTTGACCGAGATGGCGGGTGAGCCACTCGTCCCGGACGCTGTGTTTGAAGGCCGCTAGGGCTTCCGCGTCCGGACAGTCGACGATTTGGTTCTTTTTAACTGAGAACCTAGTCCAGAGCTTCCTGGCTGACTCTCCGGGCTGCTGGACAATGTGACTTAAGTCATCGGCATCTGGTGGCCGGACATATGTACCTTGGAAGTTGTCGCGGAAGGCGTCTTCCAAGTCCTCCCACCTGCCAATAGAGTTTTTTGGCAGACTGTTTAACCAGTACCGAGCTAGTCCTTTGAGTTTTAACGGGAGGTATTTGATGGCGTGGAGGTCGTCTCGGTGAGCCATATGGATATGGAGAAGAAAATCCTCGATCCACACCGCGGGTTTCAGCCCTTCTGGGAATTCATGCTCCATTACTTCATCAGTGAAGCAAAGAGGGTGTGCGGCGCCTCTATATCGGGCCACATCGCGACGTAGCTCCGATGGAGTCCGTCTGCGGTTTTCAGCCCAGGCGTGACTAGGCTTGTCACGTCCGAATAGATAGCCGTCGTCACGTGTCAGGGCACGTCCTCGCGATCCGTAGATCGATCTGGTATTTCCTGCTCTACTGTCCAGGTCCTGCCCAAGGTCATATGTATGGCCCCGAGCTGTTTTATCTCTGCCTTTACAGTGAGGTGGGGCGGTCCGGTGTTCGGCTTGAGTTGCTGCTTTGTCCCGGCCACGTGGTTGTCGGTTAGCCATATTGCGCGATGATGGTACGGGCTCCGGTGCCTCATCATCAAACTGAGGTAGCAATTTGCGCTTCGGGTAACTTTTGGCTGTGCGCTTAAGGCCGTATTCTTCGGCTGCCAGGACATCAGTCCATCTATCGTTGAGCAGATCTTGGTCAGCTTGAAGCTGCAGCTGCCTCTTTTTCAGGCTCCTTGCAGTGGCTATTAGCCGGTGCCTAAAGCGCTCCTGCTCGAGAGGTTCCTCAGGCACGATAAAGTCCTCGTTGCCGAGGCTCACCTCATCCTCGGAGAGTGGAAGGTAATTATTGTCCTCCGAGTCCTTGTTTATGGCCTGTTCATCGGGGCTAACTTGACCACCTTCCCGTTCTTCTTGTTCGGAGGATGCTTCAATAGGGTCTTCGTTATCTTCGGCACCGTCCGGAGTATTATCCTCTCCTGTGCCGATATTACTATCTTTTGCACGACGTGACTTAGAGCGGCGCCGCTGACGCCGGCGCTTAGGCTATGTCTCCGGAGGTATATCTTTGACTGGATCTTCTTTGTCATTGTCGTTAGGCTCTTTGGGTCTATCCACCATGTACATGTCGTATGAAGAAGTGGCCATCCAGCGTCCGGTAAATGGCGGGTTTTGGCCATGCTCCTCATCTGCATCGTCGTCCATACCGTCGATGTCTTCGGAGCCGTAATCGAGCATGTCGGTTAATTTCTCGACAGTGGCTATGTAGTGGGCGGCGGGTGGGAAGCGAAATTCCCCGTCATAAGCCTCCAGTTTGAACCGGATATAGTTCGGCTATAAGTCCCCCGCTAAGGATAGATTTTTTAATGAGTTCAGCACGTCGCCTAAAGGCGAGTGCCGGAAGATGTCCGCGGTGCCGAATTCGGCAATCGATGACCGATCCTGCTCGACATACGCGGACGCACATGGTTCGGAACTTATAGCCGGAAACGAGTCCGAGGTTCCGGTGACACAGACATCACCCGAGGTTAGATCTGTGTGCGGCTCCAACGCCACAGAATCTGTGGCTTCCATGGCGGGGTTGAGCTTTCCGTCCTGAGATGGCGTGATCTGCTCCGGATCTAAGGCCAGAGCGGCTACAGGTGCAATTTCCTGGGTATGGCCCGATGACAGATTTAGGTCATGTTCCTCGTGGTGACGGGGAGCGACTGCTGTGTTCTCGAATCCGTCGAAAATCAAGTCTCCGCGGATATCCGCGACGTTGTTCAAGCTCCCGAATCTGACCTGACGGCCAGGGGCGTAGCTATCGATCTACTCCAGATGGCCAAGCGAGTTGGCCCGCAGTGCGAAGCCGCCGAACACGAAGATCTGTCTAGGGAGGAAGACCTCTCCTTGGACAGGATTGTTATGGATGATTGAAGGGGCCATCAAACCTTTTGGGGACGGCACAGTGGAACTCTCAATGAAAGCACCAATGTCAGTATCAAAACCGGTGGATCTCGGGTAGGGGGTCCTGAACTGTGCGTCTAAGGTCGATGGTAACAGGAGACAGGGGACACAATGTTTACCCAGGTTCGGGCCCTCTCTATGGAGGTAATACCCTACTTCCTGCTTGATTGATCTTGATGAATATGAGTATTACAAGAGTTGATCTACCACGAGATCGTAATGGCTAAAACCCTAGAAGTCTAGCCTGTATGACTTTTGTATCTGTATCCTCTACGGACTATGCCCTCCGGTTTATATAGACACCGGAGGGGACTGGGGTTACACAAATTCGGTTACAGAGAAGGGAATCTTCATATTTGATCGCCAAGCTTGCCTTCCACGCCAAGGAGAGTCCCATCCGGACACGGGTAGAGTCTTCGGTCTTCATATCTTCACAGCATCGGTCCAGCCCATAGTTAACAGGCCGGACGCTCGAGGACCCCTTAGTCCAGGACTCCCTCAACGGGGCCGCCGCCACCTCCTGTTCTTCATCGGGAGGCCAGATCTGGAGTCCGTTTGGGGCTCCGGAGAGGGGATCTTGGATCTTCGTCATCACCAACCCTTCTCCATCGCTAATTCCATGATGCTCCCCACCGGGAGCGAGTAATTCCTTCGTAGGCTCGCTGGTTGGTGAGGAGTTGGATGAGATTCATCATGTAATTGTGTTAGTTTTGTTAGGGCTTCATCCCTAGTATCCACTATGTTTTGAGATTGATGTTGATATGACTTTTCCATGCTTAATGCTTGTCACTTTGGGCCCAGGTTCCATGATTTCATATCTGAACCGTTTATGTTATCACTATTATATCTATGTTCTAGATCGATCTTGCAAGTTATATTCACATATTACGTGTTATAATCCGTAAACCCCGGAGTGACAGTAGTTGGGATACTTCCCGGTGATGACCGTAGTTTGAGGAGTTCATGTATTCACTATGTGTTAATGCTTTGTTCTGGTTCTCTATTAAAAGGAGGCCTTAATATCCCTTAGTTTCAATATGGACCCCGCTGCCACGGGAGGGTAGGACAAAAGATATCATGCAAGTTCTTTCCATAAGCATGTATGGCTATTTATGGAATACATGCCTACATTATATTTATGAACTGGAGCTAGTGCCGCATCGCACTAGGTTATGACTGTTATATGATGAATATCATCCAACGAATTCACCAATCCAATGCCTACGAACTTCCCTTATATTGTTCTTGCTAAGTTACTACTACTGATGTTACCGTTATACTTGCTACAAAATCATTGCTATCACTGTTACCATTACTATTTATTGCTACTACTATCAAAGCTATCATATTACTTTGCTACTGATCATATTGCTGCGGATAATTAATCTCCAGGTGTGGTTGAATTGACAATTCAGCTGCTAATACTTGCAAATATTCTTTGGCTCCCCTTGTGTCGAATCAATAAATTTGGGTTGAATACTTTACCCTCGAAAACTGTTGTGATCCCCTATACTTGTGGGTTATCACTACTCTCGTGGACTTAACACGGTAGATGCCCTAGCAAAAGAACTTAGGTGTGGAGCCATCGCAACTAGGCTAGCTTGAAGGGGTTGAACGGGACAAAGGACACAAAGAGTTTTACCCAGGTTCAGCCCCTCTCAATGAGGTAAAAGCCTAGTCCTGCCTTAGGTTGTATTGCTTGAGTTTCGATTACCAGGGAGCGAATACGCTTGACCTAGTTCTCGATTGATTGTTACCTGAGTTATCCTACCGCCGGGTCACCCCTTTATATACAGGTTGATGCCCGGCGGATTACAGAGTCCCGGCCGGCTCACACAAACATGACCGGCTCGGTTTCTAATTCAGCTTGCCTTACAGAACAAGTTAACATATGGCGGCTCACCCCCTTGGGCCTCAAGTCGCCTCCGGGTCTTGGGCCTTCAATAGGCTTGCTCCATGAAACGCCATCTTCATGTCTTCTTGGACCTTTACCGGGCCTCTTCATCTTTAAGCCGCCAATGGCATGACCCAGCCCCTCCTGGGCGGGTCATGCCTAGTAGTTATATCCCTAACATTAGGCCTAGGTTGATTTGAACTTGTTCACATCAATCTTCACCACTTGACTTAGCAGAATCTTCCATCATCAATTCATCATCAACTCGTCGTAACCCGCCATGACGTCTTACAGAACCACGGTAACCTGCCATGACATCATGCGCATTAACTTCGCACAAAGCCCAGGATATCTCAACAAATCTTTATCTTATTAGACCTCCCAAAAATCAAGGCGTCCATATAGCCACATAATCATTTTTCGGCCTCCTCAATTCCCGCACACGCCGTCTAGTCACTTCCTTATAAATAGGGAGAGGGGCCCTTCCTTTAAGTTTTTACTCATGTCCTCACATCTTCTTCTTCCTCCTTGTGACTCCGCTGCAACCGAGTTCCGCCGCCGTCACCCTTCGTCAACCGCAGCAACTCTGGCCGCTGCATCAATCTGATCAGACCAGAAAATCGTGGCGCACCTCTATTGTTCATCAGCATCAGTAAGCACTCAGCTTCCCTCATAACATATCTGCATTAGGGTTTCTGCCGTTCTTCGGTGTTCTTCACTGTTCTTCATTCTCCTTCTTAGAACACATAGTTTGATCCGAACACGTCACTGAAGTTGTGCGGTAGTAGTTTAGCATCCCTTTCCAATTGCAAAAAGCACCTTTTCTATACAAGATCCCATCTGAGCACATGAGTTCTTCCGCTGCCGCCACCTTAGGTTTAAGATTTATTTTATTTTCTGAACTGTTGTAGATCCAAAATAATAGAACTGATCTGTAGAACCTGTTTGTTCAGTACTTAGCAAAATTTCACTCATAGGTCTACAGACACTTGTGAACTGCGGCCATGCGGGCGGCTTATACGTTAGGTCGTGACCCGCCAAACACCATTAGCCCCACTTTCAGCCGTCAATATATATTCAGAATCTGTATAACCCGACATCGTCTTCCGGGTTAATCATGCCAACCTTTATAATACGTATTCTCTACATATGAATTGGCCTGGCATAATGCACGTATTTTTTGATCACTGGACGGCTTAACAACATAACTTTAATCCGGCAATATTTTCCTTTCTAGGCTTTCCATCAACAAAAATGACCAAATATATGCCCATTTTTTCAAAGATTAGGGCCTTGATGGCCAATGGTTTGACTGGAGTCGATCTGGTTCGATGTTGGGTTGCATGAAGAATCTTACCCTTAAGCCACCGATCTGGCTTAATGTGTGAGTATACCGGCGATGTCAAAGATCCACTGCGTTACTCTCCAATCCGTCTGGAAGATAAACAGATCAATGATATGACTAAGACTCCGCTCAATGAGAGTTTAGAGACTTGCAGCAAAGTGGGGCTGAACCCCTTCTGCACCCTCAACAAGCCGCCAATTGTAAGTATTTTTCAAGCCACTTTTACTAACTCATTATTTTTCAATCTGTCTTCTCATTATTACTTGAACTTCTGCAGGCTGATTCCCCCTTTTGGAACAAGAAACTCAATGATAAGCCATCCAAGAAGGTCAGAACCAAAACCAAGGTTTCCAAGTAGCCCGCCAAAAAGAAGGCAGATGCAATTGATCCGTTTACTCTGGATGATGAGTCGGAGGTAGAACTTCACTCCCTTGGCTCTTTCTTTGTTCATCTTATTGACATTGATTACTATTAGGATGACGCAGAGGCCAGCCATGCAGATGGTGAAGAGGTAACTATCCTTTCCTCCGACTCAGAACCTCTGCCAAGACAGAAAGTTCGTCAAGCGAGCCGGAACGTAAGGTTTTCTCACCATTTAGCTTACTTGGATCCCAACTTTATTTTAAAGAAGCAACATCAAGAAGTTCGCGCATGACCCGAAACAGTGGTGGTGGGAATCTCTCCTCCAGCTTACCTAACACGTTGGTTCCGCGCAAGCGCCGAGCAGAGGTTTCACAGATTTCCGACTTAGCTTTTCCAAAGGCGGGTCTTATTCGACAACCTCTTAACCCTTCCAATTCAAACTATCAGCGAACTTCTCACTCCTCATCTGGTGACTCCACTGGGACTCAGATCCCCCTCTTCAAAGTCGCCCCTGGGTGAGAATCATTGAATTTTCTCGCTTTGAAACCCTTTGCAAATCATCATGCTAATATCTGTTTATGTCTCATTGCCAGTGGTAAGGCCAAGCCAAGCAAGAAGGCGAAGACAAGTAGGTCGGGCGATGACACCAACACCACTGAGCCGGAGAAGCAAATGATGTCAGAAGCTTCCCATCAGACTCTTGAAGCTGCCGCTGATGATCCACCGCCAGAAGAGCACAGTGTCACATTGGACTCCATGGATCCGGCCAATGCTAAGCCGCCAAGTCCCATCAAGCCTACTGAAGAAAAGGCTGAAGATGTTATTGTCACCGGGGTTGGTTATACAGAGCCGGGCAACCCCACTGTCTTATCCAAACACATCGCTAAAGAGGAATTTTCAGCTGCTCAAAAAGGCAAGTGGAAGTTGGATTTGGAAAGCTATGCCTAGTTCAACGCCCATGAGATTCATGCAGGCTATTTGAACCACCTTCATACCAGTCGCGACTTTGAAGCTGGCCTGGTTAACCTCATGAACGAGCGTTTTGAGGTAAGCACTAACAAAGCCTACTCATATAAGTATATATCAGCCGCCAAGTCTACTGGATATGAAAAAATTGAACATGTTGTAGACTTAAATGTCACCTATCTTGCAATCCTTCAAAGTACCTGAGATCCAAATGAGTAACCCCCAAGGGCCGGCGTAAGCTAAATAGCCAAGTCAGGACTTACCATCATGTTGTGAAAAATCCAAATATGTAGCCCCCAAGGGCCGGCTCAACGTGACAAGAATGCGCCGAGTCATTAGATATTTGTATGCAAAAAGGATGCCCTGCATTAGCCCCCAAGTGCCAAGTAAAATACTTGTATTATGCTTGGGACTTCAAGTACGATGATTATAGTGCTGCCTGTCTTTGTATATTGTAGGTTGAATTAAATATGAAAGAATCTCAAGTCACCGATCTGCGGCAAAACATCAAGTCCCAACAATCAGAGACTTCGAAGGCCAAGTCAGAGCTGAAAACCGCCTTAGAAGAGACTGAAAAACTGAAAAGGGATTTCAGTGCTGAGAGAACCGGCTGGGAGACTGAGAAGGCGGCTCTACTGAAAAGAGCTGAAGATGCTGAGGCTGCTCTTAAGCCGGTGACTGACGAGTTATCCGGCTTGAAGCATCAAATTAATAGCATGACCGCTGCCATCTTTGGTAAGTAATCTTGTACTTTAATCTTTCACCACCAACGTATAATAACCATCAGCAGGTTTATCAATATCTTTGCTGATGCAGGCTGCAGAAGTTCCAACCTGGGTCAGGACATGCGCGTGAAGCTTAAAGCTATGTACACCCTTGTGGAGTAGTTATACACCGACGCACAACGAGCTATATATGCTATCTCGCATAAAAAGCAACCACCTTCACTCATCAAGGAGGTTCTAGAGAAATTTTCTGTGCTGCCGCAAAGAGTTGAAGAGCTGAAGCGATCAGCTGCCAGAGCCGGTGCCATCACCGCGCTGAGCCGGGCAAAGGCATGGCTAGCAGAACTAGACCCAGAAGAGTTGGCCACTGGCTGCCCAAGCTTAAAATAAGACGGGTCTCCCTTCGAAGCACTAGATTTCACCAAGTGCGTAAGGGAAATGCGCCCTTTGGCCAGCAAGCTAGTAGAGGAGACAGACTTGTCAAAATATCAGGCGGCTTACACCAAAGATAACTCAAGAGTAACAACGCCGGTTCATCAGACCGTGGGTCTCATCTCACCAACACGTAAGCACACCTTTGCTCCTGATATTGATCCATCGACCATTATAGATGATGAAGCTGTATTTAAAGCTTTGACTGGGATCAACTGGGCCACATCTGACTTCCAGCCAATGGATGAGGAAGAAGAAGAAGAACGAGTGCAAGATGACCCGGAGTCTTCAACACGCCGAGCCCAGAACAATTGACTCAAAAGGGCGGTTCTTAACCTGCAGCATAGTGCTTGTCTCTGAAAAATAATTTAATCAATTTGGGCCTTGGAAAGCCTTGTAACAGGCTAGTTTTAAAACCATGATATGCCATTTTTGCTTTCAAACTGCTGATGCATTTTCTATGTGCCTTTGACAAGTTTGCAAGGAAGATTATACTATTTTGCAATGTTCCTGCGCATGGAATAAACAGGATATGCCCTGGCGGTTTACACCAGGGCGGGTCATAATGCCCAACAAAATATTTTCTGGCGACTTTAACATCTATAACCAGGGCGGGTTATCAAACCTCGCATATTCATATAACAAGTAAAGACATACCTGTGAATTTGTTTCACACTGCCGGCTTACATCACCATATCCAATGAGGGTGACAGCCCAAAAACTTATAACACATAACTCCAAGTGCGCAATAAAAGTATAAAGGTGACTTAACATCCAAAGCCAGAACGGGTTATCAAAATTCCAGATATGCTCAAATATGAGTCATTAGGATTAAGGCTACATGGCATGAATTGTTTTAAACCATATGTTAATATGGAACAAGGATATGAATCCAAACAATGTTCAGAGAAAAGAACAAACCACAAAAAACAAGGCTTTCATAGGCCGCCAAGCCAAAATTTCAAGTGCTTTCATGGGCAGCACAACCACTGAGTTTATCCTTCATTCAAACCCATAAGCCGACCCTCACATGACCAACCACCGTTTTAACCTCGACAAGTATCTATAATTTTTGATTGTTCCATGCTATTATATTATCTGCTTTGGATGTTTAATGGGCTTTACTAAGCACTTTTATATTATTTTTGGGACTAACCTATTAACCGAAGGCCCAGTGCAAATTGTTGTTTTTTTGCCTATTTCAGTGTTTCACAGAAAAGGAATATCAAACGGAATCCAAATGGAATGAAACCATCGGGAGAGTGATTTTTGGAACAAACGTGATCGAGAGGACTCGGAGTGGACGTCAAGAAAGAAGCGAGGAGGCCACGAGGCAGGGAGGCGCGCCTGCCCCCCTGGGCGCGCCCCCACCCTCGTGGGCCCCTCGCAGCTCCACCGACCTACTTCTTCCTCCTATATATACCCATATACCCCGAAAACATCCAGGAGCACCACGAAACCCTATTTCCACCATCGCAACCTTCTGTACCTGTGACATCCCATCTTGGGGCCTTTTCCGGTGCTCCGCCGGAGGGGGAATCGATCACGGAGGGCTTCTACATCAACACCATAGCCTCTCCGATGATGTGTGAGTAGTTTACCACAGACCTTCGGGTCCATAGTTATTAGCTAGATGGCTTCTTCTCTCTCTTTGGATCTCAATACAAATTTCTCCTCGATCTTCTTGGAGATCTATTCGATGTAACTCTTTTTGCGGTGCGTTTGTCGAGATCCGATGAATTGTGGGTTTATGATCAAGATTATCTATGAACAATATTTGAATCTCCTCTGAATTCTTTTATGTATGATTTGTTATCTTTGCAAGTCTCTACAAATTATCAGTTTGGTTTGGCCTACTAGATTGATCTTTCTTGCAATGGGAGAAGTGCTTAGCTTTGGGTTCAATCTAGCGGTGTCCTTTCCCAGTGACAGCAGGGGCAGCAAGGCACGTATTGTATTGTTGCCATCGAGGATAAAAAGATGGGGTTTATATCATATTGCTTGAGTTTATCCCTCTCCATCATGTCATCTTACCTAAAGCGTTACTGTGTTCTTATGAACTTAATACTCTAGATGCATGCTCGATAGCGGTCGATGTGTGGAGTAATAGTAGTAGATGCAGAATAATTTCGGTCTACTTGTCACGGACGTGATGCCTATATACATGATCATGCCTAGTTATTCTCATAACTATGCACTTTTCTATCAATTGCTCGACAGTAATTTGTTCACCCATCGAAATACTTAGGCTATCTTGAGAGAAGCCACTAGTGAACCTATGGCCCCCGGGTCTATTTTGCATCATATAAGTTTCCAATCTATTTTTACTTTGCATTCTTTACTTTCAGTTTATATTATAAAAATATCAAAAATATTTATCTTATTATCTCTATCAGATCTCACTTTTGCAAGTGGCCGTGAAGGGATTGACAACCCCTTTATCGCGTTGGTTGCAAGGTTCTTATTTGTTTGTGTAGGTACGAGGCGACTTGTGTGTAATCTCCTACTGGATTGATACCTTGGTTCTCAAAAACTAAGGGAAATACTTACGCTACTTTGCTGCATCACCCTTTCCTCTTCAAGGGAAAAACCAACGCAAGCTCAAGAGGTAGCAAGAAGGATTTGCGCCGTTGTCGGGGAGATCGACGCACAAGTCAAGACATACCAAGTACCAATCACAAACTCTTATCCCTCGCATTACATTATTTGCCATTTGCCTCTCGTTTTCCTCTCCCCCACTTCAACTTTGCCTTTTCTTCGCCTTCTTCCGTATGTCTTTTTGTTTGTGTTTCCACGTGCCTTCTATTTGCTTGCATCTTTTCTTGCTAAAAATCTATTGATATGGATCCACTTAAAGTTTTCTACTTGGATCATCTTCGATCCTTATGCGCTCGTGCTGAAACCCCAACTAGCCTAGTTGATGGGAAATCTTTAGATGAGCATGCTCATTTTGTGCGTCACCGTTTGTCTGAAAAAGGGAGACTCTTATGGGATTAAATAAATAGGTTGCTGTGTTATGCTTGGAATCTTTGTGAAATTTATGATTTTACTTGTTGCTCTAAGAACCCTAAAAAACACCTTCCCTACCTATGTGAGTTTAATGAAAATGAAATCTTATCTTCTTATGCAGAGGGTGTTTATAGTTACTATGATATCGGACAAACTGAAGAATTTGTTGATTTTAAGGGTGCTTATGAAGTTGCTTCTTTGATTGAAAAGTATGATAGTACTCTCTACGAATCTGAAAATTTTGACATACTTAATATTGCTATGAAAACTATGCTCATAATGTCTATGTCAAAGAATTTATTGAGAGAATGACCGTTGCTTTGGAAGAAAATAATGATATGCATGAATCTATAGATAATGATGATTCCGATGATTTGATTGAAATATCCCTTGATGAACATGATGCTTGCTATTCTTGTGGCGACGATGCCAATATTTATGAAGATGAATTTGCTATCGTTCCTTATGTTAAACATGAGATCGTTGCTATTGCACCCATACTTGGTAGTTCCTTCGATGAAAAGCATGATTGCAATGATGTTATTATAAATTCTCTTAATGCCAATTGTCTTAATAATATGCAAAACCCTAAGCTTGGGGATGCTAGTTTTGCTTTGTCTACTACTTGTTGCAATGATCATGATTGGGGTGATTCTTCTTATGATCTTGAAAATTATTTAAGCCCCAAGATGAATATGAGATTGATAATAGTGTTTGCAATAATATTGAAAGTGGGTTTGGAAGAGTGTCAACTTTAGATCCCACATATTTGGAGAATGTTCAATCTTATGAAGTTTTTTTTATAAAAGTGGGTTTGGAGAGGTCATGACTTTAGTTAATGTTAATCCCACTATTTTGGAAGAGTGTCAACTTTGCATACATGTGGATCGTGTTAAGACTATGTTTTGTGATAGCTATATTGTTGAATTTGCTTATGATACTACATGTAATTATTATTAGAGAGGAAAATATGGTCGTAGAAATTTTCATGTCACTAAATTTCCTCTCGTTATGTTGAGATTGCTATTGTTTCTTTCTTCTTCCTTGCATATGCTAGATCTTGCTTGTCTTGCTAATTTGTTTTCCTATAAAATGCCTATGCATAGGAAGTATGTTAGACTTAGATGTGTTTATCACATGTTCTATGATGCTCTCTTTGTGCCTTCATTCTTGTGTTTGATGTGAGCATCATTAAAATTATCAATGCCTAGCTAGGGGCGTTACACGATACCGCTTGTTGGGAGGCAACCCAATTTTATTTTTGTTTCTTGATTTTTAGTTCTGTTTAGTAATAAATATTTCATATAGCTTCTGTTTATATGTGGTTTTATGTTTTAATTAGTGTTTGTGCCAAGTAGAACCTTTGGGAAGACTTGGGTGAAGTCTTTATGATCTTGCTGTAAAAAACAGAAACTTTAGCGCTCACGAGATTAGCTACAACTTTTTACTTGAGAGTACTATTTAGTTGATTCTTTTTTAAAATGATTAATAGACAAATTCCTCACGTACAGCAATTTATTTCAGAATTTTTGGAGTTACAGAAGTATACGTTTGATCCAGATTACTACAGACTGTTCTGTTTTTCGTGTGTTGTTTGCTTATTTTGATGAATCTATGAGTAGTATCGGAAGGTATGAACCATAGAGAAGTTGGAATACAGTAGGTTTAACACAAATACAAATAAAGAATGAGTTCATTACAGTACCTTGAAGTGGTGGTTTGTTTTCTTTCACTAACGGAGCTCATGAGATTTTTCTGTTGAGTTTTCTGTTGTGAAGTTTTCAAGTTTTGGGTAAAGATTTGATGGATTATGGAATAAGGAGTGGCAAGAGCCTAAGCTTGGGGATGCCCAAGGCACCCCAAGGTAAAATTCAAGGACAACCAAAAGTCTAAGCTTGGGGATGCCCCGGAAGGCATCCCCTCTTTTGTTTTCGTCTATCGGTAACTTTACTTGAGGCTATATTTTTATTCACCACATGATATGTGTTTTGCTTGGATCGTCTTGTATGATTTGAGTCTTTGTTTCTAGTTTACCACAATCATCCTTTCTGTACACACCTTTTGGGAGAGACACACATGAATCGGAATTTATTAGAAAACTCTATGTGCTTCACTTATATCTTTTGAGCTAAATAGTTTTTGCTCTATCGCTTCACTTATATCTTTTAGAGCACGGTGGTGGTTTTATTTTATAGAAATTATTGATCTCTCATGCTTCACTTATATTATTTTGAGATTCTTTTAGAACAGCATGGTAGTTTGCTTTGGCTATAAAATTAGTCCTAATAAGATAGGCATCAAAGATGGGTATAATAAAAACTTTCATAAAAGTGCATTGAATACTATGAGAAGTTTGATACTTGATGATTGTTTTGAGATATGAAGATGGTAATATTAGAGTTGTGCTAGTTGAGTAGTTGTGAATTTGAGAAATACTTGTGTTAAAGTTTGCAAGTCCCGTAGCATGCACGTATGGTAAACGTTGTGTAACAAATTTGAAGCATGAGGTGTTCTTTGATTGTCCTCCTTATGAGTGGCGGTCGGGGACGAGCGATGGTCTTTTCCTACCAATCTATCCCCTTAGGAGCATGCGCGTAATGCTTGGTTTTTGATGACTTGTAGATTTTTGCAATAAGTATGTGAGTTCTTTATACTAATGTTGAGTCCATGGATTATACGCACTCTCACCTTTCCATCATTGCTAGCCTCTTCGGTACCGTGCATTGCCCTTTCTCACCTTCAGAGTTGGTGCAAACTTCGCCGGTGCATCCAAACCCCGTGATATGATGCGCTCTATCACACATAAACCTCCTTATATCTTCCTCAAAACAGCCACCATACCTACCTATTATGGCATTTCCATAGCCATTCCGAGATATATTGCCATGCAACTTTTCCACCGTTATATTTATTATGACACGCTTCATCATTGTCATATTGCCTTGCATGATCATGTAGTTGACATCGTATTTGTGGCAAAGCCACCATGCATAATTTATCATACATGTCACTCTTGATTCATTGCCCATCCCGGTACACCGCCAGAGGCATTCATATAGTCATATTTTGTTCTAGTATCGAGTTGTAATCATTGAGTTGTAAATAAATAGAAGTGTGATGATCATCATTAATAGAGCATTGTCCCAAAAAAAGAGAAAGGACAAAAAGAAGAGAAAGGCCCAAAAAAGGGAAAGAAATAAAAAGGGACAATGCTACTATCCTTTTTCCACACTTGTGCTTCAAAGTAGCACCATGATCTTTATGATAGAGAGTCTCTTGTTTTGTCACTTTCATATACTAGTGGGAAATTTTCATTATAGAACTTAGCTTGTATATTCCAACAATGGGCTTCCTCAAATGCCCTAGGTCTTCGTGAGCAAGCAAGTTGGATGCACACCCACTTAGTTTCATTTGTTGAGCTTTCATACATTTATAGCTCTAGTGCATCCATTGCATGGCAATCCCTACTCCTTGCATTGACATCAATTGATGGGCATCTCCCTAGCCCATTGATTAGCCGCGTCAATGTGAGACTTTCTCCTTTTTTGTCTTCTCCACATAACCCCCATCATCATACTCTATTCCACCCATAGTTCTATATCCATGGCTCACGCTCATGTATTTCGTGAAAGTTGAAAAAAGTTTGAGATTACTAAAGTATGAAAGAATTGCTTGGCTTGTCATCGGGGTTGTGCATGAAGAGAGCATTCTTGTGTGACGAAAATGGAGCATGATCAAACTATATGATTTTGTAGGGATGAACTTTCGTTTGCCATGTTATTTTGAGAAGACATAATTGCTTAGTTAGTATGCTTGAAGTATTATTATTTTTATGTCGATATTAAACTTTTATCTTGAACCTCTCAGATCTGAACATTCATGCCACAATAAAGAGAATTACTTAGGAAATTATGTTAGGTAGCATTCCACACCAAAAATTCTATTTTTATCATTTACCTACTCGAGGACGAGCGGGAATTAAGCTTGGGGATGCTTGATACGTCTCCAACGTATCTATAATTTTTTATTGTTCCATGCTATTATATTATCTGTTTTGGATGTTTAATGGGCTTTACTAAGCACTTTTATATTATTTTTGGGACTAACCTATTAACCAAAGGCCTAGTGCAAATTGCTGTTTTTTTTGCCCATTTCAGTGTTTCCCAGAAAAGGAATATCAAACGGAATCCAAACGGAATGAAACCTTCGGGAGAGTGATTTTTGGAACAAACGTGATCCAGAGGACTTGGAGTGGACGTCAAGAAAGAAGCGAGGAGGCCACAAGGCAGGGAGGCGCGCCTGCCCCCCTGGGTGCGCCCCCACCCTCGTGGGCCCCTCGCAGCTCCACCGACCTACTTCTTCCTCCTATATATACCCATATACCCCGAAAACATCCAGGAGCACCACGAAACCCTATTTCCACCGCCACAACCTTCTGTACCCGTGAGATCCCATCTTGGGGCCTTTTCCGGCACTCCGCCGGAGGGGGAATCGACCACGGAGGGCTTCTACATCAACACCATAGCCTCTCCGATGATGTGTGAGTAGTTTACCACAGACCTTCGGGTCCATAGTTATTAGCTAGATGGCTTCTTCTCTCTCTTTGGATCTCAATACAAAGTTCTCCTCGATCTTCTTGGAGATCTATTCGATGTAACTCTTTTTGCGGTGTGTTTGTCGAGATCCGATGAATTGTGGGTTTATGATCAAGATTATCTATGAACAATACTTGAATCTCCTCTGAATTCTTTTATGTATGATTTGTTATCTTTGCAAGTCTCTACAAATTATCAGTTTGGTTTGGCCTACTAGATTGATCTTTCTTGCAATGGGAGAAGTGCTTAGCTTTGGGTTCAATCTTGCGGTGTCCTTTCCCAGTGACAGCAGGGGCAGCAAGGCACATATTGTATTGTTGCCATCGAGGATAAAAATATGGGGTTTATATCATATTGCTTGAGTTTATCCCTCTACATCATGTCATCTTACTTAATGCGTTACTCTGTTCTTATGAACTTAATACTCTAGATGCATGCTGGATAGTGGTCGATGTGTGGAGTAATAGTAGTAGATGCAGAATCGTTTCGGTCTACTTGTCGCGGACGTGATGCCTATATACATGATCATGCCTAGATATTCTCATAGCTATCCACTTTTCTATTAATTGCTCGACAGTAATTTGTTCACCCACCGTAATACTTATGCTATCTTGAGAGAAGCCACTAGTGAAACCTATGGCCCCCGGGTCTATTTTCCATCATATAAGTTTCCAATCTATTTTTACTTTGCATTCTTTACTTTCAGTTTATATTATAAAAATACCAAAAATATTTATCTTATTATCTCTATCATGTCTCACTTTTGCAAGTGGCCGTGAAGGGATTGACAACCCCTTTATCGCGTTGGTCGCAAGGTTCTTATTTGTTTGTGTAGGTATGACGCGACTTGTTTGTAATCTCCTACTGGATTGATACCTTGGTTCTCACAAACTGAGGGAAATACTTATGCTACTTTGCTGCATCACCCTTTCCTCTTGAAGGGAAAAACCAACGCAAGCTCAAGAGGTAGCAACAAGTTCAGGGTCTTATTATAAGATTGATTGTTGAGAGTACGACGGGTCATTCCAGGATTACCTGGGCGGAGTGACAAGGAAATATAAGCAGGATAACCCGGAATTTGGTGTTTACACCAGGCATACAAGCCGATCAAAAGTGTAAGTATAGCTATGTTCATTGAACAGGTAGCCCTTAGGTGACCTATAATGATCCCTCAAGGCAGGATACCTATGTTTGAACTGCGCACTGCAGCAAGTTCTCTTTGGCAACCTTTAACTTGGGCAGGAAACCCCCAAGTGATTTTCAACAAGGCATGTAAGCCGTATCTAAAAGGTAGTCACAGCTATGCTCAGTTAGCAAGAAGCCCCAATTTAATTTGTAACAAGTCATGTAAGCCAGATCAAGAGGGTAGTCACAGCTATGCTCAGTGAGCAGGAAGCCCCCAAGGATCTTATGACTTGGACAATAAAGACTCAGATACTCAGAAATGAAACGACAGAGGCCCTGAATTATCAGGGATGTCGTCTTTATTATACTGATCATAATATGTACATTGGTGAAAGTATGTACAACACAAGAGCCGGTGGCTCAAGTGTAATAAGGCCGAAGATGAGCAATGTTCCAAGGACGGCGGGTCTCCTCCTCCGATGTGCGTGAGTCCTTGTGGTCTCGAATATCAATGACGTAGTATGACCCATTGTTCAGGTTTTTACTGACCACATAAGGCCCTTCCCAAGGTGGGGATAATGTATGCATATCTGTTTGATCCTGGATGAGCCGGAGCACCAAGTCACCTTCTCGAAAGGTCTGGGTTTTAACCCGGCGACTATGATAACGACGCAGATCTTGTTCGTAAATCGCCGAACGAGCCGCTGCAAGGTCACGCTCCTCATCTAGGAGGTCAAGGTCATCCTGACGTGCCTTTTCGTTATCAGCTTGAACATAAGCCGCCACACGTGGCGAGTCATGACGTATGTCACTGGGGAGAACCGCCTCTGCTCCGTAAACATGAAGAAAGGTGTATAACCCGTGGATCTGTTGGGGGTAGTATTGATACTCCAAAGCACCGAGGGTAACTCCTCAACCCAACAACCCGGTGTCCTTTGCAAAGGGACCATAAGTCGGGGCTTTATGCCTCTCAAGATTTCTTGATTGGCTCTTTCAGCTTGACCATTGGACTGCAGGTGAGCCACTAATGAAAGTCAAGACGTATATGCTCTCGTTGACAAAATTCTTTCATAGCACCTTTAGACAAATAAGTACCATTATCAGTTATGATGTTATGAGGGTAGCCAAAGCGGAAAATCACCTTTTTAATGAATTGAACCGCCGTTGCCGCATCACACTTGCTGACCGGCTCTGCCTCAACCCACTTTGTGAATTTGTCAACCGCCACCAAAAGGTGGGTCTTTTTATCCTTGGATCTCTTGAAAGGTCCAACCATATCCAGCCCCCAAACTACGAACAACCAAGTGATCGAAATCATCCTCAAATCTTGAGTCGGCACATGAGCTCGTCTGGAAAATTTCTGACAGTCGTCACACTTGCTAACCAGATCTTCTGCATCGACATGAGCTATCAGCCAATAAAACCCATGATGAAAAGCTTTAGCCACGAGAGACTTAGAGGCGGCATGATGGCCACAATCTCCTTCATGAATCTCTCTTAAAATCTCATGGCCCTCCTCAGGAGAAATACAGTGCTGAAACACACCTATGACACTGCATCTGTGTAACTCGCCGTTGACAATGGTCATGGACTTAGACCGCCGTGTTATTTGCCTGGCCAAAGTTTCATCCTCAGGTAATTCACCCCGGGTCATATAAGCCAAATACGGAACTGTCCAATCAGGAATAACATGAAGAGCCACCACCAACTGTGCCTCCGGGTCAGGGATAGCAAGATCCTCCTCAGTAGGCAATTTTACGGAAGGATTATTCAGAATATCAAGAAAGACATTAGGTGGTACCGGCTTACGCTGAGATCCCAGCCGGCTTAAAGCATTAGTCGCCTCATTTTTCCTGCGATCAACATGTTCTACTTGATAACCCTTGAAATGACCAGCAATAACATCAACCGCCCGGCAAAAAGCCGCCATGAGCGGGTCTTTGGAATCCCAAGTTCCTGAGACTTGCTGAGCCACCAGATCTGAATCACCGAAACACCTCACCCGACTTAAGTTCATCTCTTTGGCCATCTGAAGACCATGGAGCAAGGCCTCATGTTTAGCTGCATTGTTAGTATAAGTAAACATCAGCCTTAAGACATAGCAAAACTTGTCACCTCGTGGGGAAGTCAAAATAACTCCAGCCCTGGAGCCTTCCAACTGCCTGGATCCATCAAAATGAATAGTCCAATATGTATTATCAGGCTTCTGCTCGGGCATCTGCAACTCTGTCCAGTCATTATTGAAATCCACAAGTGCTTGAGACTTGATAGCTGTCCGAGGCATATATTTCAAACCATGGGGTCCAAGCTCAATGGCCCACTTGGCCACCCGGCCCGTAGCTTCTCTGTTTTGAATAATATCCCCTAGAGGAGCAGAACTGACCACATTGATGGGATGACCAAGGAAATACTGCTTCAATTTACGACTAGCCATGAACACTCCACAACTAGCTTCTGCCAATGTGGGTACCTTTGCTTAGATTCTATTAATACCTCACTGAGATAGTAAACCGGCCTCTGAACCGGATATTCCTTGCCTGATTCCTTCCTTTCCACAACATCTGCTATGCTGACGGCTCTGTTGTTAGCAGCCACATATAAAAGCAAGGGCTCCTTGTCAATAGGAGCTGCAAGAACCGGCAGCTCAGCACACTGTTTTTTAAGCGCCTCGAACGCCTGATTAGCAGCATCACTCCAGACAAAGTGATTCATTTTCTTCATCATCTAGTATAGAGGGATAGCCTTTTCTCCCAGGTGGCTTATAAACCGGCTCAAAGCCGCAATACGACCCACCAAACGCTCGACATCATTGATACATGCGAGTTTAGCCAAAGAAGTGATAGCCTTGATTTTCTCTGGGTTAGCTTCGATACCTCTCTCTGAAACCAAAAAAAACCCAAGAGCTTGCCCTTCGGCACGCCAAAGACACATTTGGCCGGATTAAGCATCATCTTGTAGACCCGGAGGTTGTCAAAGGTCTCCTTCAAATCATCTAACAAGGTCTCCTTCTTCCTGGATTTCACAATGATATCACCCACATAAGGATGAACATTGTGTCCAATATGGTCGTGGAGGCCATTCTGAACACACCGTTGATAAGTCGCCTGGGTACTCTTGAGCCCAAAAGGCATAGACACGTAGCAGAAGGCCCCAAAGGGAGTGATGAAAGATGTTTTATCCTGGTCCTTAACTGCCATTTTGATCTAATGATAACCAGAATAAGCATCCAAAAAACTCAAACGCTCACAACCCGCCGTAGCATCAATGATCTGATCAATGCGAGGGAGAGCAAAAGGATCAACCGGACATGCCTTGTTAAGGTCTGTGTAATCAACAGACATACGCCAAGTGCCATTTTTCTTAAGTACCAGCACCAGGTTAGCCAACCATTCAGGTTGAAAAACTTCAACATTAAACCCGGCCGCCAAGAGCCGGGCCACTTCTTCACCAATGGCCTTGCGCATCTCTTCATTAAAACGACGAAGGAATTGCTTGACCGTTTTAAACATTGGATCAACATTGAGAGTGTGCTCAGCGAGTTCCCTCGATACACCTGGCATGTCTAAAGGCTTCCATGCAAAGATGTCCCGGTTCTCACGGATGAACTAGGTGAGCACGCTTTCCTATTTTGGATCCATATTGGCACTGATACTGAACTATTTGGATGAATCGCTAGGAACAAAATTGACCTGCTTGGTGTCATCTGCCGACTTAAATTTCAACAAAGGGTCATGCTCCGTGGTTGGCTTCTTCAAGGGGGTCATATCCGCCGGGTCAACATTATCTTTGTAGAATTTCAACTCCTCTGTTGCACAAACAGACTCGGCATAGGCATGATATGTCTCCAACGTATCTATAATTTTTTACTATTCCATGCTATTTTATTATCAATCTTGGATGTTTTATAATCATTTTATATCATTTTTTGGTACTAACCTATTGACATAGTGCCAAGTGTTAGTTCCTGTTTTTTCCATGTTTTTTACATCGCAGGAAATCAATATCAAACGAAGTCCAAATGCCACGAAACTCCACGATGATTTTTTATGGGCCAGAAGAAAGGCAATGGGACCTGGTTGCACCTGGGGGGTGCCCCGAGGGGGCACAACCCACCAGGGCCAGCCAGGAGGCCCAGGCGCGCCCTACTAGGTTGTGCCCACCTCGCATGCCCCCCGGACCGCCTCTTTGCTCTATAAATACCACAATATTCCAGAAACCCTAGGGGAGTCGACGAAATATTCATCCAGCCGCCGCAGAGTCCAGAACCACCAGATCCAATCTAGACACCATCTCGGATGGGGTTCACCACTTCCATTGGTGCCTCTCCAATGATGTGTGAGTAGTTCCTTGTATACCTTCGGGTCCGTAGTTAGTAGCTAGATGGCTTTCTCTCTCTCTCGCTGAATTCTCAATACAATGGTCTCTTGGTGATCCATATGATGTAACTCTTTTGCGGTGTGTTTGTTGGGATCTGATTAACTTCGAGTTTATGATCAGTTATATCTTTTTATATCCATGAAAGTTATTTGAGTTTCTTTGATCTCTTATATGCATGACCTCTTATAGCCTCATATTTCTCCTTCGATATTTGGGTTTTGTTTGGCCAACTTGATCTATTTATCTTGCAATGGGAAGAGGTGCCCGGTAGTGGGTTCGATCTTACGGCGCTCGATCCCAGTGACAGAAAGGGAAACGACACGTATGTATCGTTGCTACTAAGGATAAAAATATGAGATCTATATCTACCGCCATATAGATAAACGGATCTTGTCTACATCATGTCATCGTTCTTATTGCATTACTCCATTTTTCCATGAACTTAATAGACTAGATGCATGCTGGATAGCGGTCGATGTGTGGAGTAATAGTAGTAGATGCGGACAGGAGTCGGTCTACTAATCTTGGACGTGATGCCGATGTAATGATCATTGCCTGGATATCGTCATAATTATTTGAAGTTCTATGAATTGCCCAACAGTAATTTGTTTACCCATCATTTGCTATTTTTCTCGAGAGAAGCCACTAGTGAAACCTACGGCCCCCAGGTCTTCTTTCTCATATATTTGCCATGCGATCTACTTTTCCTTTGCATTTTTATTCAGATCTATTAAACCAAAAAATACAAAAATATCTTACTTCGTTTTATCTTTATTTATTTTATTTTGCGTTCGATCTATCAATCTACTACAATTTATCTCATGTCCACTTGCCTATCTTGAGGGGTCGTACCCCGGAAGGGATTGACAACCCTTTAACTCGTCGGGTTGCGACGTGTTGTTGTTTGTTTGCAGGTGCTATTTACGTTGTGTTGCTTGGTTCTCATACTGGTTCGATACCTTGGTTTCATAACTTAGGGAAATACCTACCATCGCTGTGCTACATCATCCCTCCCTCTCCGGGGAAATACCGACGTAGTTCTATCTACCATCAAGGAGAATTTCTGGCGTTGTTGCCGGGGAGGATCAAGTCAAGATAGCATCCCGCCAACGTGCCAATTTCTGGCGCCGTTGCCTGGGAGGATCTTCAACATAACCAGGTTCCTAATCGCAAATCTCATCTCCTTGCAATTTACATTATTTCCATTTGCCTCTCGTTTTCCTCTCCCCCACTTCACAAAAATTTGTCGTTTTATTCACTTCTCTTTTTTCGTTCGCCGTTTTCTTGCCGGATCTGTTTTTGAGTGCAATCTTGTTGTGTGGTCATCATGACTCAAGAGAACACCAAGTTATGTGATTTCTCAAATACCAACAACAATGATTTTATTGGTACTCCGCTTGCTCCTCCCGCCACTAGTGTGGAGACTTGTGATATTAATACCGCTTTGCTGAATCTTGTTATGAAAGACCAATTTTCCGGTACTCCTAATGAGGATGCCGCATCCCATCTTAATACCTTTGTGGAATTATGTGATATGCAAAAGAAAAAAAGATGTGGACAATGATGTGGTCAAGATGAAATTATTTCCGTTCTCTTTGCGTGATTCTGCAAAAATTTGGTTCTCTTATTTGCCTCGCAATAGTATCGATTCTTGGAACAAGTGCAAAGATGCTTTTATCACTAAGTATTTTCCTCCCGCAAAAAACTATTTCCCTTAGAACCCAGATCATGAATTTCAAGCAACTTGAACATGAGCATGTTGCACAATCTTGGGAAAGGATGAAAGTGATGCTAAGGAATTGCCCAACTCATGGGTTAAATCTTTGGATGATCATACAAAATTTCTATGCGGGATTGAATTTTCTTTCTCGTAATCTTTTAGATTCCGCCGCGGGTGGTACCTTTATGGAAATTACTTTGGGTGAAGCCACCAAATTGCTTGATAATATCATGGAAAATTATTCACAATGGCATACCGGAAGAGCTCCTACTAGTAAAAAGGTTAATTCGGTTGAAGAAATTTCTTCTTTGAGTGATAAAGTTGATGCTCTTATGAAATTTATTGCTAGTAAAAGTGCTCCTATTGATTTTAATGATTTGCCTTTGTCTACTTTGATTGAGCAAAATAGTGATGCCATTGATGTGAATTTTTATTTCTCGCAATAATTTCAACAACAATGCTTATAGAGGTAATTTTAATCCTAGGCCTTTTCCTAGTAATTCCTCTAATAATTATGGTAATTCCTATGGAAATCAATCTTAAAATAATAATAGGAACACCTCTGTTCTTGAGAATAATATTAAATAATTTATCAACACACTAAAAGTTTTCAACACTTCCATAGAAGAAAAGTTGAATAAGATTGATGATTTGTCTAGAAGTATTGAAAGAATTGCTCATGATGTAGAAAATCTCAAGATGAAAATTTTTGTGCCTAAAGTAGATGAATCAATTAAAGCTCTTTATGTTTCTATGGATGAGAGTAAGAAAAGAACCGCTATGCTTAGAGCTAAAAGAGAATTTTTAGAAAAAGCTTTTTCTAGTGATTTTTCTTGCAAAAGTGATGAAGATCTTAAAATGATTGGTGCTTCTTCTATTGATTCCTTGTTTAGTAAAGTTAAGAATGATGAAAAAGGGACTGGAGAAGAGTCAACTTTAGGTACAAGGCGTCCCAATATTTCGGAGGGTGAAAATCTTGTTGACAAAATTGATGAAAGTGGGTTTGGAGAGGTCAAAACTTTAACTAGTGATGTGCCCACCCTTTTGGATTACAAAGACTTTAATTATGATAGTTGCTCTTTGATTGATTGTATTTCTTTGTTGCAATCCATGATAAATTCACCCCATGCTTATGAACAAAACAAAGCTTTTACTAAACATATTGTTGATACTATGATGAAAGCTTTGGAAGAAAATTGGAATTGGAAGTTTCCATTCCTAGAAAATTGCATGATGAATGGGAACCTACTATCAGAGTCAAGATTAAAAATGATGAGTGTTTTGCTTTATGTGACTTGGGTGCTAGTGTTTCTACAATTCCGAAATTTTATGTGATGTGCTTGGTCTTACTAATCTTGAAGAATGGTCTTTGAGTTTGCACTTGGCAGACTCTACTATTAAAAAGCCTATGAGAAGAATTAATGATGTTCTTATTCCTGCAAATAGGAATTATGTGCCCATAGATTTTATTGTTCTTCATATTGATTTCAATCCGTCTTGTCCAATTATTCTTGATAGACCGTTTTTACGCACTATCGGTGCCGTGATTGATATGAAAGAAGGCAATATTAAGTTCCAATTTCCTTTGAGGAAGGGTATGGAACACTTTCCTAGAACTATAATTAAGCCACATTATGAATCAATCAAGAGGGTATCTTATGGATCTCGAACCAAAGATGACAAAACTTAGATCCTTGCTTTATGCCTAGCTAAGGGCGTAAAACTATAGCGCTTGTTGGGAGGCAACCCAATGAATAAAATTTATTTTTGCTTTTTGCTTTCTGTTCTTGAGTGTTAGAACAATTATTCTACTGTTATGATTGTGTTTCTTATGTTTTAATTAGTGTTTGTGCCAAGTAGAACCAATAGGATCTTCTTGGGTGATAGTTGTTTGATCTTGCTAAAAAAGAAAGAAACTTTGTGCTCCCGAAAATAATTGTTGAAACTCACCAGAACGTGATAAAATGCTAATTATTTTTGCAGAAGATCAATATACAAATTATCCAGGTTTTCATACTTTTTCAGAATTTTTGGAGTTCCAGAAGTATTCGAACAAATCAGATTGCTACAGACTGTTCTGTTTTGACAGATTCTGTTTTTTTTGTGTTGTGTGCTTATTTTGATGGATCTATGGTTTTCTTTGATGAGTTTTTGCCATAGAAAAGTTGGAATACATTAGGTATAATAAAAAACAAAATAATAATTGGTTTGATACAGCAGTTTTGTTGAGTTTTGTGTGATTGAAGTTTTCAAGTTTTGGGTTATCTTACGATGGATGAAGGAAGGATGTAAGAGTCTAATCTTGGGGATGCCCCGGCATCCCAAGCTATTATCCAGCAATGAGCAACCAACTAAGTTTGGGGATGCCCCGAGTGGCATCCCCGCTTTCTTCCAACAACTATCGGTATTTTACTCGAGGCTATATTTTTATTCGTCACATGATATGTGTTTTGTTTGGAGCGTCTTGTATGATATGTGTCTTTGATTGTTTTATTTTGTGTTTTAAGTCATCAATCCTTGCTGGACACACCTATTTGAGAGAGCTAAAATTATTTCATTACTTGTTAGAACTGCTCTCTATGCTTCACTTAAATCTTTTATGAGCTAGGACTTGCTCTAGTGCTTCACTTATATCTTTTTAAGCACGGTGTGCTTTGTTATTTCTGAAGAAATGCTCTCTTGCTTCACTTAGATTTATTTGAGAGTTAGTAAAATCCTGAAGAAATTCTCTCTTGCTTCACTTAGATTATTTTGAGAGAAAGAAAATTTGTTATGCTCATGATCTTCACTTATATTTATTTGAGCTTATGAAAAGCAACATATGAAAATTAGTCCCAAAGTGATAGATATCCAAGAAGGATAAGTTAAAAGAAATGTCATGAAGATCATTGGACAAAATAAACTTGATTCTTAGTAATAGTTTTGAGACATGATGATGTGATATGTGAGTTATGTTGATGAGTAATTGTGCTCTAGTAAGAATATTGGTGTTAAGGTTTGTGATTCCCTATGCATGCACGAAAGTCAATAATCATGTAATGAAAATTATATCCTACTTGTGGTGCATTATTCGGTGTTAATTATGCTTAATGCTTGCTTATAAGATTATTCGTTTCTTGGTTGGTCGCTTCTCAATCTTTTGCTAGCCTTCATTTTGCACCAAGTATGATCTCTAATTGTGCATCCAAAATCCTTTAAACCAGTTCTGCCACATGAGTCCACTATATCTACCTATATGCGCTATTCTTTTGCCGTTCTAAGCAAATTTGCATGTGCCATCTCTAATTTTCAAAATAAACTTCTCTTTTGTGTGTTTGTTTCGCTCGCGGAACGGTAACGGGTGGTTAATATTTTCCATGCTGGATGTGTTATTCTCAAGATGAGTGTTTATTCACTTGTCATTGCACGAGAGTAAGGCAAAGGTTTTAGGGATGCCCAGTCCCGAAATCAAAAATGAATTTACTTTATGTTGTCAAATAATAAATTCCTTGGAAAGTGTTGGTATGGATGGCACCCGTGGATACGACTAGCCATGGAAAGTGAAAGAATGGTGGAAAAAGGAATAAACTTTATTTTCTGTTTGGGAACCGCCTATGGCATATCTAGCATGGAAAGTGTTGGGAACTCTAAGTCGTTTTCGTTGGTGGGATGGATACACCTTCCAAAATGTTTTTATCTCTAATTTTTCGCTTTGAGCTCTCGCACCTCTACAAATCCCTACTTCCCTCTGCGAAGGGCCTTTCTTTTACTTTATGCAATTTTTATTTTGAAATTTGAGTCTCCATCTTCTCTCATAAAAAACACCAACTAGGAGGCAATATGATCGTGCTTAAGTATTGGGTGTAGTTAATATTCGAGTGTGTTTCATGAATGGGTCAATGTCTGAGCATGATGGGCTAGGGATAACTTATTTTAGCGTTGATATTTCGAAAGACATGGTTGCTTGTTGATATGCTTGAGTATCTAAATTATTATGTCAAAACTAGACTATTGCTTTGAATCACATAAAATTCCAAATGTCCATGCTATAAAGAAAATAATATGATATGACTTGATGAACATCACTCCACATCAAAAATTCTGTTTTTATCACTTACCTACTCGAGGACGAGTAGGAGTTAAGCTTGGGGATGTTGATACGTCTCCAACGTATCTATAATTTTTTATTGTTCCATGCTGTTTTATTATCAATCTTGGATGTTTTATAATCATTTTATCATTTTTGGTACTAACCTATTGACATAGTGCCAAGTGCCAGTTGCTGTTTTTTTCATGTTTTTTACATCGCAGGAAATCAATATCAAACGAAGTCCAAATGCCACGAAACTCCAAGATGATTTTTTATGGGCCAGAAGGAAGGCAATGGGCCCTGGTTGCACCTGGGGGGTGCCCCGAGGGGGCACAACACACCAGGGCGCGCCAGGAGGCCCAGGCGCGTCCTGGTGGGTTGTGCCCACCTCGGGTGCCCCCCGGACCGCCTCTTTGCTCTATAAATACCACAATATTCCAGCAACCCTAGGGGAGTCAATGAAATATTCATCCAGCCGCCGCAGAGTCCAGAACCACCAGATCTAATCTAGACACCATCTCGGATGGGGTTCACCACTTCCATTGGTGCCTCTCCGACGATGCGTGAGTAGTTCCTTGTAGACCTTCGGGTCCGTAGTTAGTAGCTAGATGGCTTTCTCTCTCTCTCTCTCTCTCTCTCTCTCTCTCTCGCTGAATTCTCAATACAATGGTCTCTTGGAGATCCATATGATGTAACTCTTTTGCGGTGTGTTTGTTGGGATCTGATGAACTTCGAGTTTATGATCAGTTATCTCTTTTTATATCCATGAAAGTTATTTGAGTTTCTTTGATCCCTTATATGCATGATCTCTTATAGCCTCGTATTTCTTCTCCGATATATGGGTTTTGTGTGGCCAACTTGATCTATTTATCTTGCAATGGGTAGAGGTGCCCAGTAGTGGGTTCGATCTTACGGTGCTCGATCGCAGTGAAAGAAAGGGAAACGACACGTATGTATCGTTGCTACTAAGGATAAAAAGACGATATCTATATCTACCGCCATACAGATAAACGGATCTTGTCTACATCATGTCATCGTTCTTATTGCATTACTCCATTTTTCCATGAACTTAATACACTAGATGCATGCTGGATAGCGGTCGATGTGTGGAGTAATAGTAGTAGATGCAGGCAGGAGTCGGTCTACTAATCTTGGACGTGATGCCTATGTAATGATCATTGTCTGGATATCGTCATAATTATTTGAAGTTCTATCAATTGCCCAACAGTAATTTGTTTATCCATCGTTTGCTATTTTTCTCGAGAGAAGCCACTAGTGAAACCTACGGCCCCCGGGTCTTCTTTCTCATATATTTTCCTTGCGATCTACTTTTCCTTTGCATTTTTATTCAGATCTATTAAACCAAAAAATACAAAAATACCTCGCTGTGTTTTATCTTTATTTATTTTATTTGGCGTTCGATCTATCAATCTACTACAATTTATCTCATGTCCACTTGCCTATCTTGAGGCGCCGTACCCCGAAAGGGATTGACAACCCCTTCAACTCGTCAGGTTGCGAGGTGTTGTTGTTTGTGTGCAGGTGATGTTTACGTTGTGTTGCTTGGTGATATGTGTCCAACGCATCTATAATTTTTTGACTGTTCCATGCTATTATATTACCCATCTAGGATGTTTTATATGCATTTATATGCTATTTTATATGATTTTTGGGACTAACCTATTAACCTAGAGCCCAATGCCAGTTTGTGTTTTTTCCTTATTTTTCAGTATCGCAGAGAAGGAAAACCAAACGGAGTCCAATTGACCTGAAACTTCATGGAGATTATTTTTGGACCAGAAGAAGCCCATGGAGCATCGGAGATAAGCCAGAAGAGTCCCGAGGCACCCACGAGGGTGGGGGGCGCGCCCTACCCCTGGGCGCGCCCCCTACCTCGTGGCCGCCTCAGAGGCCCTCCTGACTTGTTCCCGACGCCAAAACCTCTTATATATACCCAAACTTCCAGAACATAACCTAGATCGGGAGTTCCGCCGCCGCAAGCCTCTGTAGCCACCAAAAACACTTCGGGACCCTGTTCCGGCACCCTGCCAGAGGGGGGATCCCTCACCGGTGGCCATCTTCATCATCCCGGCGCTCTCCATGATGAGGAGGGAGTAGTTCACCCTCGGGGCTGAGGGTATGTACCAGTAGCTATGTGTTTGATCTCTCTCTCTCTCTCTCTCGTGTTCTTGAGGTGGTACGATCTTGACGTATCGCGAGCTTTGCTATTATAGTTGGATCTTATGATGTTTCTCCCCCTCTACTCTCTTGTAATGGATTGAGTTTTCCCTTTGAAGTTATCTTATCAGATTGAGTCTTTAAGGATTTGAGAACACTTGATGTATGTCTTGCATGTGCTTATCTGTGGTGACAATGGGATATCACGTGATCTACTTGATGTATGTTTTGGTGATCAACTTGCGGGTTCTGTGACCTCGTGAACTTATGCATAGGGGTTGGCACACGTTTTCATCTTGACTCTCCGGTAGAAACTTTGGGGAACTCTTTGAAGTTCTTTGTGTTGGTTGAATAGTTGAATCTGAGATTGTGTGATGCATATCGTATAATCATACCCACGGATACTTGAGGTGACATTGGAGTATCTAGGTGACATTAGGGTTTTGGTTGATTTGTGTCTTAAGGTTTTATTCTAGTACAAACTCTATGATAGATCGAACGGAAAGAATAGCTTCGTGTTATTTTACTACGGACTCTTGAATAGATCGATCAAAAAGGATAACTTTGAGGTGGTTTCGTACCCTACCATAATCTCTTCGTTTGTTCTCCGCTATTAGTGACTTTGGAGTGACTCTTTGTTGCATGTTGAGGGATAGTTATATGATCCAATTATGTTATTATTGTTGACAGAACTTGCACTAGTGAAAGTATGAACCCTAGGCCTTGTTTCCTAGCATTGCAATACCGTTTACGCTCACTTTTATCGCTTGCTACCTTGCGGTTTTTATACTTTCAGATTACAAATATCTTTAAATCTTGCAATCGAAACTTTTAGTTTCTTGTTTTATCACTAGTTTAGTTTATAAAAGAAAATTACAAAAAAATGGAATTAAGGTTGCCTCATATGCTTCATCTTTTTAATGTCTTTCATGAAAATAAGGATTCCGATAATTGTGCCAAAGTGTTAGAAGAAGAATGTATTAAAATGTTTGGCACTAAATCCTTGGATGATGAGCATGATTGCAATGTTGTTAGTATGAATTCTTTGAATACCCATGATGCTAATGATATGCAAAGCCACAAGCTTGGGGATGCTATGTTTGATGAAGATGATATTTTTTGTCCCCCAAGTTTTGATGAGAAAATTTATTGTGATGAAAGCATCCCTCCTATCTATGATGATTATTGTGATGACACGTATGCTATAAAGAATAAATATAACCATGAAACTTGTCATCATGATTTTAATTTTCAATTGGATTATGCTTCACATGATAGTTATTTTGTTGAGTTTGCTCCCACTACTATTCATGAGAAGAAATTTGCTTATGTGGAGAGTAATAAAAATTATATGCTTGTAGATCATGAAAATAATGCTTTATGTGATGGTTATATTGTTTAATTCATTCATGATGCTACTGAAAATTATTATGAGGGATGAACATATGCTTGTAGGAATTGCAATAATATCAAGTTTCCTCTCTATGTGCTTAAAAATTTAAAGTTATGCTTGTTTTGCCTTCCTATGCTAGTTGATTATTGTTCCCATAAATTGTTTGCTCACAAAATCCCTATGCATAGGAAGTGGGTTAGACTTAAATGTGCTAGTCATATTCTTCATGATGCTCTCTTTATGTTTCAATTCTTATCTTTTATGTGTGCATCATTGAAATCATCATGCCTAGCTAGGGGCGTTAAACGATAGCGCTTGTTGGGAGGCAACCCAATTTTATTTTTGTTCCTTGCTTTTTTTTCCTGTTTAGTAATAAATAACCTATCTAGCTTCTGTTTAGATGTGTTTGTATGTTTTAATTAGTGTTTGTGTCAAGTAGAACCCTTAGGAAGACTTGGGTGAATTCTTTGTGATCTTGCTGTAAAAAAGAGAAACTTTCGCGCTCACGAGATTAGCTGCCATTTTTTACTGGAGAGTGCTTTTAGGTCGATTCTTTTTATAGATTATTAATAAAAAAAATCCTCACGTCCACCAATTTATTTCAGAATTTTTGGAGTTCGAGAAGTATACGTTTGATACAGATTACTACATACTGTTCTGGTTTTGACAGATTCTGTTTTCATTGTGTTGTTTGCTTATTTTGATGAATCTATGAGTAGTATCGGAGGGTATGAACCATAGAGAAGTTGGAATACAGTAGATATTACACCAATATGAATTTAGAATGACTTCACAACTGTACCTAAATGGTGGTTTTATTTTCTAATACTAACGGAGCTTACGAGTTTTCTGTTGAGTTTTGTGTTGTGAAGTTTTCAAGTTTTGGGTAAAGATTCGATGGACTATGGAATAAGGAGTGGAAAGAGCCTAAACTTGGGGATGCCCAAGGCACCCCAAGGTAATATTCAAGGACAACCAAGAGCCTAAGCTTGGGGATGCCCCGGAAGGCATCCCCTCTTTCGTCTTCGTTCATCGGTAACTTTACTTGGAGCTATATTTTTATTCACCACATGATATGTGTTTTGCTTGGAGCGTCATTTTGTTTGGCTTGCTGTTTAAATAAAATACCAAGATCTTAAATTCTTAAATTTTAGAGAGTCTTCATTACATAATTATTCAACTACTCATTGATCTTCACTTATATTTTTCGGAGTAGTTTGTCGTTTGCTCTAGTGCTTCACTTATATCTTTTGAGAGCACGGTGGTGGTTTTATTTTATAGAAATTATTGATATCTCATGCTTCAGTTATATTATTTTGAGAGTCTTTTAGAACAACATGGTAATTTTCTTTGGTTATAAAATTAGTCCTAATATGATGGGCATTCAAGATGGGTATAGTAAAAACTTTCATATAGAGTGCATTGAATACTATGAGAAGTTTGATACTTGATGATTGTTTTGAGATATGAAGATGGTAATATTAGAGTCGTGCTAGTTGAGTAATTGTGGAATTGAGAAATACTTATGTTGAGGTTTGCATGTCCCGTAGCATGCATGTATGGTAAACGTTGTGTGACAAATTTGAAGCATGAGGTGTTCTTTGATTGCTTTCCTTATGAGTGGCGGTCGGGGACGAGCGGTGGTCTTTTCCTACCAATCTATCCCCCTGGGAGCATGCGCATAGTGCTTGGTTTCGATGACTTGTAGATTTTTGCAATAAGTATGTGAGTTCTTTATGATTAATGTTGAGTCCATGGATTATACGCACTCTCACCCTTCCATTATTGCTAGCCTCTTCGCTACCGTGCATTGCCCTTTCTCACCTCGAGAGTTGGTGCAAACTTCGCCGGTGCATCCAAACCCCGTGATATGATACGCTCTATCACACATAAGCCTCCTTATATCTTCCTCAAAACAGACACCATACCTACCTATTATGGCATTTCCATAGCCATTCCGAGATATGTTGCCATGCAACTTTCCACCGTTCCATTTATTATGACACGCTTCATCATTATCATATTGCCTTGCATGATCATGTAGTTGACATCGTATTTGTGGCAAAGCCACCATGCATAATTTTTCATACATGTCACTCTTGATTCATTGCCCATCCCGGTACACCGCCGGAGGCATTCATATAGAGTCATACTTTGTTCTAGTATCGAGTTGTAATCTTTGAGTTGTAAATAAATAGAAGTGTGATGATCATCATTAATAGAGTATTGTCCCAAAAAAAGAAAAAAAAGAAAGGCCAAAAAATTAAAAAAATAAAGGCCAAATAAAAAAATAAAAAATAAATAAAAAATAGAAATAAAAGGGACAATGCTACTATCCTTTTTCCCCACTTGTGCTTCAAAGTAGCACCATGATCTTCATGATAGAGAGTCTCTTATATTGTCACTTTCATATACTAGTGGGAATTTTTCATTATAGAACTTGGCTTGTATATTCCAACGATGGGCTTCCACAAATGCCCTAGGTCTTCGTGAGCAAGCAAGGTGGATGCACACCCACTTAGTTTCTTTTGTTGAGCTTTCATACATTTATAGCTCTAGTGCATTCGTTGCATGGCAATCCCTACTCCTTGCATTGACATCAATTGATGGGCATCTCCATAGCCCGTTGATTAGCCGCGTCAATGTGAGACTTTTTCCTTTTTTGTCTTCTCCACACAACCCCCATCATCATATTCTATTCCACCCATAGTGCTATGTCCATGGCTCACGCTCATGTATTCCGTGAAAGTTAATTTTTTTTTGAGAATACTAAAGTATGAAACAATTGCTTGGCTTGTCATCGGGGTTGTGCATGATGGGAGCATTTTGTGTGACGAAAATAAAGCATGGCCAAACTATATGATTTAGTAGGGATGAGCTTTCTTTGGCTATGTTATTTTGAGAAGACATAATTGCTTGGTTAGTACGCTTGAAGTATTATTATTTTGATGTCAATGTTAAACTTTTGTCTTGAATCTTATGGATCTGAATATTCTTGCCACAATAAAGAAGATTACATTGATAATTATGTTAGGTAGCATTCCACATCAAAAATTCTGTTTTTATCATTTACCTACTCAAGGACGAGCAGGAATTAAGCTTGGGGATGCTTGATAGGTCTCCAACGTATCTATAATTTTGTATTGTTCCATGCTATTATATTATCCATCTAGGATGTTTTATATGCATTTATATGCTATTTTATATGATTTTTGGGACTAACCTATTAACCTAGAGCCCAGTGCCAGTTTCTGTTTTTTCCTTGTTTTTGAGTATCGTAGAAAAGGAAAACCAAACGGAGTCCAATTGACCTGAAACTTCACGGAGATTATTTTTGGACTAGAAGAAGCCCACAGAGCATCGAAGATAGGCCAAAAGAGTCCCGAGGCACCCACGAGGGTGGGGGCACGCCCTACCCCCTGGGTGCGCCCCCTACCTCGTGGGCGCCTCGTAGGCCCCCCTGACTTGTTCCCGATGCCAAAACCTCTTATATATACCCAAACTTCCAGAACAAAACCTAGATCGGGAGTTCCGCCGCCGCAAGCCTCTGTAGCCACCAAAAACCAATCGGGACCCTATTCCGGCACCCTGCCGGAGGGGGGATCCCTCACCGGTGGCCATCTTCATCATCCCGGTGCTCTCCATGACGAGGAGGGAGTAGTTCACCCTCGGGGCTGAGGGTATGTACCAGTAGCTATGTGTTTGATCTCTCTCTCTCTCGTATTCTTGAGGTGGTACGATCTTGATGTATCGCGAGCTTTGATATTATAGTTGGATCTTATGATGTTTCTCCCCCTCTACTATCTTGTAATGGATTGAGTTTTCCCTTTGAAGTTATCTTATCGGATTGAGCCTTTAAGGATTTGAGAACACTTGGTGTATGTCTTGCATGTGCTTATCTGTGGTGACAATGGGTTATCACGTGATATACTTGATGTATGTTTTGGTGATCAACTTGCGGGTTCTATGACCTCGTGAACTTATGCATAGGGGTTGGCACACGTTTCGTCTTGTCTCTCTAGTAGAAACTTTGGGGAACTCTTTGAAGTTCTTTGTGTTGGTTGAATAGATGAATCTGAGATTGTGTGATGCATATCGTATAATCATAGCCATGGATACTTGAGGTGACATTGGAGTATCTAGGTGACATTAGGGTTTTGGTTGATTTGTGTCTTAAGGTGTTATTCTAGTACGAACTCTATGATAGATCGAATGGAAAGAATAGCTTCGTGTTATTTTACTACGGACTCTTGAATAGATCGATCAGAAAGGATAACTTTGAGGTGGTTTCGTACCCTACCATAATCTCTTCATTTGTTCTCTGCTATTAGTGACTTTGGAGTGACTCTTTGTTGCATGTTGAGGGATAGTTATATGATCCAATTATGTTTTTATTGTTGAGAGAACTTGCACTAGTGAAAGTATGAACCCTAGGCCTTGTTTCCTAGCATTGCAATACCATTTATGCTCACTTTTATTACTTGTTACCTTGCTGTTTTTATAATTTCAGATTACAAAAACCTATATCTATCATCGATATTGCACTTGTATCACCATCTCTTGGCCGAACTAGTGCACCTATACAATTTACCATTGTATTTGGTGTGTTGGGGACACAAGAGACTCTTTGTTATTTGGTTGCAGGGTTGTTTGAGAGAGACCATCTTCATCCTACGCCTCCCACGGATTGATAAACCTTAGGTCATCCACTTGAGGGAAATTTGCTACTGTCCTACAAACCTCTGCACTTGGAGGCCCAACAACGTCTACAAGAAGATGGTTGTGTTGTAGACATCACGTGGTTCTCCTACTGGTTTGATACCTTGGTTTCGTAACTGAGGGAAATACCTATTGTGGTTGTGCTACATCATCCCTCCCTCTCCGGGGAAATACCGACGTAGTTCCAGCTACCATCAAGGCAGGATCACCCTCTTCACACTCCAAAGCTATCTTCCTATCACCATGCACCGTGATGGTACCCTTATGACCCGGCATTTTAAGCTGCAGATAAACATAACAAGGCCGTGACATAAATTTGGCATAAGCCGGCCGTCCAAACAAGGTGTGATAAGGGCTCTTGATCTTGACCACCTCAAAAGTCCATGTCTCAGTCCTATAGTGATGCTCATCACCAAAAGCAACTTCCAAGGCTATCTTACCCACCGGATATACTGACTTAATTACCAGGCACCACGCCATGAAAAATAGTGGAGGACGGCTTAAGATCTTTTGCCAGTCAAATTCATACCATCCGACCAGTATCTGTCATGGCGGTTCAGCCACACTGGTCCTCATCCCAATAATTGATGGATTCCACCTCACGCGGGTCCTCATGGATGGTGGCAGTAGCCTCAACCTGCTCTATCAGGATACAGTGCGCAAAATGGGCATCGATCCATCAAGGATCAAGCCCACAAAATCTACCTTTAAAGGAGTTATACCAGGTGTAGAGGCCCGCTGCACGGGCTCAATCATATTGGAAGTCGTCTTCGGATCTCTGGACAACTTTCGAAGCGAAGACTTGATCTTAGACATCATCCCCTTCCGTAGTGGCTATCACGCACTGCTCGGACGAACTACATTCGCTCGATTCAATGCGGTGCCACACTATGCCTATCTCAAACTTAAGATGCCCGGACCACGCGGTGTCATAACAGTCAATGGAAACACGGAACGCTCCCTTCGTACTGAGGAGCACACCGCGACCCTAGCAGTAGAAGTACAGAGCAGCCTTATCAAGCAGAACTCTAATTCGACGGCCGAGCTCCCAGACACTGTCAAACGAGTCCGGACTACTCTGCAGTGGGACAGTCCAGCTCGTCAGGAGTCAGACTAGCAATTCGGCCTCCGTCTCAGTCCTGATCAAATGGCGGCATACGTACCGCGCGTACATAACTACGCACTCAAAATACCATGGGCAGAGACAGAGGCATAACTAGATTGTGGTCCATAATACGGCTCGACCTTCCCTGGGCACACATACCTTCCTTTTTCTTTTTATCCTTTTCAGGTTTCATTTCTACATGCCCTTCCCGACGGCCTGATCATCGGTCCTTTCGAAGGATGGATATACCAAGGCAGCAAGCAGCATATACGTGTGGAGGAATCTCTAGATGTTCTTCTTGACGATCATTCTACCTGCTTTTAGGACCCGCACACAGCTCCACCTTGATCTTAGAATGTTAAATAGCCCTGTTGCTTATCGCACTATTTGTACAAATATGCTTTGACGTATTAATCAAACTATAATGGAAACAGTTTTGCGGCCCAACTTATGTGGCACTAGCTTACTACTTCATTTTATTTCGCTATTCTTATCGATTGCACCCGTACACTTTGGTACGCTTTAAGTTGGCCAGGGGCTTCATTGCGCTCTATACTATGGCAACAAAGTCCGAACACTTTTACAGTACGGTTCGGCACCCCGAATTTTAGCGTTATATGCATCGGCTCCGAATCATGTCTTTGGTCAATAGTTGGGTTGCCCGGCTCCTGTGCTTGCTACATTACGTTCCGTCCTATCGGCTAGGGTAGTAAAGGGAGAACTACTGCGATTGTGTTTCTGGTTTATCCGAGCAAACACCTCAGTAGAGAAAGCCAAAAACTGAATGTCATGATGCGGCGAGAGCTGGTCAGCTATTTGGAGGTTAAAAATCTTTTGCGATTTTTTCCGCATTGTGCGACAAATCGGCCTTCACCCGATCAGGTGTCTATAGCACCCTAGTCCGGATTAAATAGCTAGGGGTTGCGCCTACATTTCTATTATCAAACTCCTAAGGCTAAGTGAGGGTGATAAAGCCACATAGTCCGATTGCCTGGTTCGTTGCGCTAAACACCTCCTTCAAGGACCAAACTTTCGGATCAAGAGTGATTAGATCCCATCCCGAACACCCCCATACTACCTACGTGGGGGCTGAAGCCGACGACTGGCCAACTCTTAGATTTAACAAAACGGCCGCACAGGAGCTGAAATTTTAAAAATAACAAGCATTATATTACATAACGGCATTGTTCCATAATACAGGAGGGATAACATGAATATCTTCATTCAAAGATAATGTCTTATGAACACTGGCCCTCCACAATGCGGGATCCCTTCAGGACATCATCAAAATACCGCTCGGGTGTGCAGTGCTCCTTGCCCGTGAGCGGTCCCTCGTCGCGAGCTTGATGGCGTCCATCTTCGCCCACTTCACCTTGACACGGGCGAAGGTCATCCACGCACCTTCAATGCAGACCGACCGCTTGATGGCATCAAGCCGGGGGCAGGCATTGACCAGCCGCTTCACGAGTCCAAAGTAGCTGCTGGGTATAGCTTCGGCAGGCCATAGACGGATTATCAAATCCTTCATGGACAGTTCGGCCACCCTATGCAGTTCGGTCAGCTGTTTTAGCTGATCACTAAAGGGCAACGGATGCTCTGGCGCAAGATATTGCAACCAGAACAGCTTCTCCGGTGAGCTCCCTTCTTCGGCTCGGAAGAACTCGGCAGCGTCAGCAACACTACGCGGCAGATCCGCAAATGCTCCAGGAGAACTGCAAATCTGGGTCAGTAAGAGGTACCTTTTCTTCACATATTTGCTCTGCATAATAAAGGCCTTACCCGCCGCGATTTTCCTGGCCTCCTGGATTTCCTAGAGGGCGCCCTGGGCTTCAACCTGGGAATCTTGTGCGCTTTGGCGGGCCTTGGCAAGTTCGGACTCTTGATCCGCAATATTGCGCTCCAAGGACTCCCATTTCTTCACGGCGTCCTGGAGATCCTGCTGGACCTCACCGACCCTGACCTCGTGGTTTTCGCGGGCGGCTTGTTCCTCCGCCGCTCTCTTCTGGGCCTCGGCAAGGGCCTTCTTGAGGGTCTCCACCTTGGTCGCAACTCCTACGTAATATCATGGCACTATAGTCAACACAAATCATTCATCCTTTCTGGATCTACAAAAGGTCATCACATACCTTGCTTGTCCTCCAGCTCTTTTCTCACACGGCCGAGCTCTTCCTCGGCCCGCTCCAGACTCTGCTTCAGTCCGGAGACTTCAGCAGAATGGGAGGTCGCAGCCAGCAACGACGCCTGCTTATTCACATAGACATATCTGGTTAGTCTCCTGCGAAAGTTATTTGATCCTCTGTCCGACTTTTCTTTCCGAACACCAGGCAGAGTCTCAGGGGCTACTGTCTATACTATGACATTCTTTTCATACAAATTGCGTCACTTACCTCAAAGCCTGTTAGAAGCCTGGTACAGGCTTCGGTCAGTTCACTTTTAGTGGACTGAACCCTCTCAACCAACGTACCCATAAGGATACGATGTTCCTCAACAATGGAAGCGCCTTGCAACGCTTCCAGCAGATTATCCGGTGCCTCTGGATGGACATAGGTCACCGGCAGAATAGGCGCACCTCCTTCTTTCGAAGGAGGCTGCTTGCCTGATTCCGGAGCCGTATGGGACTCCGGAATGGTATTCGGCTGAGGGCCGAATTGGATATGGCACGCATTGCCAGTCTCCAGGGGGATTTGCTCCCCCATGTGTCCAGCGGCCAAGGTATCGCCCTCTGGCGTCACCCTGACGGCCTCCTGAACATCTCCCTGGCCTGGGAAGGTCCTTCAGGATAGCGCCTCGGCGTCGCCCGTGGCCTTGGGAGAGGAGGCCGCTCGCAGTGACCCGCTGTCCATCGCATTTGGATCCAGCGATCCCCCCGAAGATGAGGATCACTAGGGTTGTCGTGGGCCAGATATCAGTGCATGATTCAACATGTTAAAACTATGAAGTAAAGGAGTTGGATATATGAGTGCGTCTGTGCCTTCGAGTACTTACGATTCGGCCAGGGGCTTATCCCTGGGGCTCCACTCTGAGCTGTTGTCAGTATCCAGCGCGGTGTCGTCCGCGAGGGAGGCTCTCCCCTTCTTGGACGCTTCAGCCTCCAGATGCGTGGAGGCCGCCCTCTTCTTCCTTCCCCCCCAGGGGGAGAGTTGCTTTCCTCCTCCTCCTCCTCGTCCTCGGTAGGGGAGGAGTGGGTTTGGCGTCTTCGGACGTCAGGTCCAAGTACCCTTATGGCGGAGGCCACTTCTGGTCCCCTTGGCCTTCTTCTTGGCCTTCTTCTCCGGTGCCTGGTAGGGTGCCAGAACCAGCATCTTCGTCAGAAGTGGGATTGCTGGGTCTTCGGGCAGCAGAGCCGGACACTTGATCTGCTCCACTTTCTTTGTCCAGCCCTAAAAAGGTTAAATGGGGAAGCTCAGAGATTCTCCTTGAGTGTACAGGTAAATAATACACCTTGAAAACACAAAAAAAACTTACCGGACTGGCGGGATGGGTCAGGTTGTACCCACGGTCTTCGGTCTCCTTCGGCCACGTCTCATTGGCCTTGAAGAGCACCTTCCAGATGCCTTCGTGCGTAACGCCGAAGAACTGTTGCAGGGTCTGGTGCTTGGCCGGATGGAACTCCCACAAATTGTAGGTCCGACTTTGGCAAGGAAGAATCCGGCAAAAAAGCATCACCTGGATCCAGGCCCTTATCTAGCCAGGAGGTGATCCACATTGGGGCCCCGGACCTGAATTCAGGAGCCGCGGCCCAGGTGGCATCGCAGGGCTCAGTGACGTAGAACCACTGCTGTTGCCACCCTTTGACGGTCTCCACAAAGGTACCTTTGGGCCATGTGACGTTGGGCATCTTGCTCACCATGGTGCCTCCGCACTCGGCGTGTTGACCATCCACCACCTTCGGCTTCACATTGAAGATCTTTATGCACAGTCCGAAGTGGGGTGGGATGCAGAGGAAGGCCTCGCACACGACAATAAATGCCGAGATGTTGAGGAAGGAGTTGGGGGCCAGATCGTGGAAATCCAGCCCGTAGTAGAACATGAGTCCGCGGACGAATGGGTGGAGAGGAAATCCCAACCCGCGGATGAAGTGGGGGATGAACACTACCCTCTCATGGGGCTCCGGGGTGGGACGATCTGTCCCTTGGCCGGAAGCCGGTGGGCGATTTCCTTGGCCAAGTACCCGGCCTCCCGGAGCTTCGTGATGTCCTTCTCCTTGACAGAGGAAACCATCCACTTGCCCTGCGCTCCAGATCCGGACATGGTCGGAGTGCTTTTTTGAGGCGGAGAGGATGAGAGCTTGGGCGCTGGAGCTCGAGAATGGGTGGGCAGAGAGAAGGAAGGCATGGGTGAAAGGAGGTGAATCCTTATCTCCTTATAAAGGCAGCGAATATCAAGCGCCTCCCCACTCGCCTTACAACTCGCCTATTCCCCAAGGGTCGTGCAGACGGCGCGGTTGGATTACCCACGCCCGTATTGATGAGAATCCCGCAATAAGGGGACACGATCTCTGCATTGACAAGACATGCCAATGAAAACCGCATCTTGAAACATGGAGCGGGAGGCTAGAAAACGGTTCAAAATAATGGTCGGGCAGCGACGTGATGTCACGCTACAAAAGTTGTCAGTAGATTGGACTCGTGAAATATTATACTCTCTGAAGTTGTGTATGGTACTTGTTTTGCAGAGCCGGACATGTTTTCTGGCTGCTTTGGAGTATTCGGAGGAGGAACCCGCCTTGCAATGTCGAAGACAATCTGCGCGCCGGACATTGTGGGATCACGGGTTCCGGCAAAACCCTCAAGGTTCGAACACTGGGGTGCGCGCGAAGATTTCCTCCCTACCGATCCACGTCCTAACTGGCTAAGATCTCAAGAACGAACTAGACGAACTCGCAACACAAGGGACACAAGATTTATACTGGTTCGGGCCACCGTTGTGGTGTAATACCCTACTCCAGTGTGGTGGTGGGGGATTGCCTCTTGGGCTGATGATGGACAGTACAGGGGGAAGAACAGCCTCCTGAGGTTGAGGTGTTCTTGTGCTCGGTGTGTGGCTAAGGGTTAGGCGAGATGCCTCTCTCTCAGTTCAGGTTGAGTTGGTTCCTACTGTGGTGGCTAGTCCTATTTATAGAGGCCCGGGTCCTCTTCCCAAATATTGAGTGGGTAGGGAGCCAACAACGGCTAATTTGAAAGGGGACAGCTAGTACAGCTTATCCTGACAAAAGTAGTCTTCGCCTGCAAAAGGCTCTGGTGGTGACGCCACCTTGGGCTCCATGGTGACCTCCGTCTTGCCGTTCTGCTGGTCTTGGTCTCGTTGCACCGATGTGGAAACTGTTTCTTGATGCCTCGGTACTCTGCGCCTGCGCTTGTCCCTTTAGCACCAAAGAGGAAACGAGGACGCTGCGCGCGCTGGTGCCCGCCTGGCGCCTGCCTGGTCTCGATCATCATGGCTCATGTCACGAGAACCTCGCGAGGCTTGCCTTGCCTTGATCTCTCCGCCCCTCGCGAGCCTGCCTGACGAGGCCGCTCCCGAAAAGGTCTTGTGTGGTCTCGCGAGGCTTGGCCCCTCACGAGGGTCTTGAATGCCTTGTTGATGAAGATGGGCCGTACAGGCCTGCTAGCTCAGCCACGCCGTGGGCCGCAGGCTGGCAAGTCTGGGGACCCCCGTTCCCAGAACGCCGACAGTAGCCCCCGGGCCCAAGGCGCGCTTGGGCTTGGCTTCGAGGCGAAGTCAAAGGCCAAGTGCGGAGCGCGGCGGGCCCCAAAAGCCTGCGGCCTCGGTCAACACGCGGCGGTTGATTGGTCGTGGGCGTCTCCGCTTCCCCACGCTGCCTCGGCAACTGCCCGACTTGACAAGTCCCTGCGACATGCAAGGAAAACCATCATTACCTGTGATCGTGGGGGGTGCTGGTTGGCCTTCTCCCGCTATAAATGAGGAGGGGGGCAGAGCCCCCGTCCCCCACTTCTTCCCATTCCGCCTGCTTCTTCCTCCTCTGCTCCACCACCAACTCCAATGGCGCCGTCGAAGAGGTTCTCCGCCACAGAGAAAGGAAAGGCCCCTCGCGAGGGGCCCGGCTCCCCGGCACCCAAGCGGGGACGCAGCCGTCCCCACAAGCACACTGCGACTCCCGCCGCGGCCCCCCGCTCCCGCGGGGGCGCCGCTGCGCGTGGCCGGGGTCATTCCAGTTGCGGGAGCCCTGTTGACGAAGGGAGACGTGCCATGGTCGCGCAGCCTCCCCGGTCGCGCTTCCATTCTGCAGAGGTGCTGCCGGAGTTTGTTGTCTGGTTGGAGGATCTGGCCGGCAACTGGCTTCAGCTTCCGCGCTTCTTCGTCAATGAGCTGCCAGCCCCTAGCCCAGGCGGGCTCTGGCTGCAGGCGGACGGTTGCTGCAGCAGGGCTTCTTGGGTCGTGGTCAAGGTCTCCGCCGCGGGCAACATAGCCCTAGCTCGCGGCTGGCAGACGTTCGCCTGGGCACGCGGCCTGGGCAGGCGGTGCACCCTCCATTTCAAGTATGATGGTGACGCGACCCTCTACGTGAGGGTGTTTGGAGAAGATGGTCGCCGCGCCGGGTGCTGCCCCGAGGTGAACGACGGCGAGGAGGTGCTCGGTCTTGGCGATGGCCGGGACGAGGGGGAGGGCGAACCCGCACTTGGTGTCGACCGCGTCTCGTCCTGCTACGGTGGCTCTTCCCTCGGCGACAGCTCCAGCAGCGGTGGCTACGACCAGCCACCGCGCCCGCTTCCATGGTGGCAGCGGGTCGTCTCGTCGCCGCGTCTCCGTGAAGCGCGAGGTGGGGTCTGGCTGAGCTCAGGACGACGCCTGGAGCCTCCCTCCGTGGACCGCCGTAGGGGGCAGGCGTCGCTTTATTTTGTTCTTCCTTTCTTTTCTGCATCAAGAAGAAACTCGTTTGGGCCCCGGGGGGCGTGTATCGAACTATGATTTCCAATCATTATGCTGTTTTTGCTGTTTCTGTGCTGTGCCGTTATTTTGTGTAGAGGTAACTTAGCTTGGCATGCTTGGGGTAGCCTCCTGCTCGCGAAGGACTCGCTTCCTAGTGCCTGCGGAGGCCTTCCTTGACTCGGCGAGTGTTAGGGAACTGCAAAACTCGTTAGGAAAACTTGTTAGGAGCGTCGCCCGGAGGCTTGTCGCTTAGCCGAGCCTAGACCCAGCGCTTCGCATCACGATTTCCGAGGGGCATGGATTAGGGGAGGTGTGCCAGTTTGTTGGCTCGAACGAGGGTGCCTCACCAGAAAGCAGATGGGAGGCAGAGAGAAGGAACAACATAGAAGGAAAAACGCTCGCGAGGGCACCTGCCTAGCCCCCTCGCGAGGTATGCTAGAGAGAGAACACAGGTGAACTGGAGTCGGGAATAACGGCAAACGGCAATGGAACCAAATCAGCAAGGAACACCAGAAGCAAACTTCAATTAAAAGAAGGCGAGCCAACTACGGAAAGCAAATGAAAAGCGCGTCCGGCACCTAGTCTAGTCTTCAAGTCTTCTCACCAGCGCGGAGCTAAGTGCTGCCACTAGGCGTGGGAGGGAGCCCCCGAGGCTCGAGGGCGGCACTCCTAAGACTCCGGGGCGTGTACAACCCCACTCATTATTATGTGAGAGTGTCAAGGGCGGCGATTCTTCACAGGCACTGGGCCTTGCTTCATGGGTAAAACTTCCGGAGGTGCTGGATGTTCCAGGCGTTCTGGATGGGCACTCCGTCCCGTGTCTCCAGGCGCGCGGCGCCAGGCCTGGAGACATGGACGACCTTGAACGAGCCCTCCCACATGGGTGAGAGCTTATGCAGCCCTTCCCTGGAGAGGACCCGTCTCAGGACGAGGTCACCCGTCTCGAGCGTCCTGGAGCGGATGTTGCGGCAGTGGTATCGCTGCAGCGCCTGCTGGTACCTTGCCGCCCTTAGTGCAGCGTCGCGGCGACGCTCCTCCCCCAGCACGAGGTCCATCTCCCGCGTGGCGTCCTGCTGTGTTTCTCAAAGCCAGGACCCGTGCGGACCGATGCTTGACTTCGTGAGGGAGGACCGCTTCAGCTCCGTAGACGAGGAAGAACAGGGTCTCGCCCGTCGGCTTGGTGGCGGTGGTGCGGATGGACCACAACACGGACTGGAGCTCATCGTGCCAGCCCGTGCTGCGGGCCTCGAGCTTCTTCTTGAAGGTCCTGGTCTTGAGGCCCCTCAGGACCTCTGCGTTGGCGCGTTTGGCCTGGCCATTGCTCCTGGGGTGCGCCACCAAAGCGTAGCAGATCTGCGTTCCAAGGTTAGCACGGTATGTTTTGAAGAGGTTACTGGTGAACTATGAGCCGTTGTCGGTGATGATGCGGTTGGGGACCCCGAAACGGCTCACGAGGCCCTTGATGAACTTTACCGCGGAACCAGCTGGGATGGTGCGGACGGCTTCCACTTCCGCCCACTTGGTGAACTTGTCGATGGCGACGTAGAGGTAGCGGTAGCCCCCTGGCGCCCGAGGAAATGGGCCCAAGATATCCAGCCCCCAGACCGCGAACGGCCATGTGAGTGGTATGGTCTGGAGGCGCTGAGCTGGCTGATGGATCTGCTTGGCATGGAACTGGCAGGCTTCACAAGACTTCACCAGCTCGGTTGCGTCGTTGAGCGCCGTGGGCTAGTAAAATCCGCTGCGGAATGCCTTGCCGACGAGGGTCCACGATGACGAGTGGTGCCCGCAGTCCCCACCATGTATGTCAGATAGCAACTCCTTCCCCTGGTCTCTGGAAATGCAACGTAGTGAAACATCATTTGGTCGCTTCCTGTGCAACTCACCGTCCCGGATGCAGTATGTTGTGGCCTGCCGGGCCACGCGCTCCGCGTCCTCATCCTTCTCCAGCTGCGTCCCTTTCATCAGGTATTCCTTGAATTCCTTGGTCCAGCATTCCTCCTGGGGTTCGAGCGCCAAGAGCAGGCGTGCTCCCGAAGTCGGGCCACAGGCTGGGGCTCCTGTGGCAGGCGGCTGCGGGAGCTCCTCCCGAGGCTGAGCTGTCCTTGAAAGTGGCGGCGTTGCAGATGGCTTGAAGAGCCCCTCCTCGAAGACGCCGGGCTCTTGGGGCTGCCGCTTGGATGCCCTCTTGGCGATGTCGTCAGCTTCCTTGTTGGTGCCACGAGGCACGTGCTGTAACTCCAGGCCCAGGAACTGCTTCTCCATCTTGCATACTTCTGCGAGGTATGCCTCCATGTGCTCGTCCTTTGGCTCGTATACTTTGTTGGAGAAGTTGACGAGGAGCTGCGAGTCGCCCTTGACGGTGAGACGCTTCACCCCCAGGGCTGCCGCAGCTTTCAGGCCGGCTATCAGGCCTTCATATTATGCGATGTTGTTGGAGACCTTCTCGCCCTGCTGGAAGCAGAGTTGTACATCGTAGTAGAGCTTGTCTTGAGTGGGCGAGACGGGTACTGCTCCAGCCCCCGCGCCCTGGTGCGCGAAGGCACCATCAAAATACATGACCCAGCCGTCGGGCGCCTCACTTCCCGGCGAGGTGGACCGGTCCTCGCCTATTTCCAGCATTGGGGCATCCGTCCATTCCGCCACGAAATCAGCAAGCGCAGCTCCCTTGATGACTCTGGTAGTCCTGAACTCCAACTGGAATGCCTGCAGCTCGATGTTCCACTCAGCGACCCTTCCAGTAGAGTTGGGGCTCCTGAGCACTCTCTCCAATGGGTAGGCTGAGACGACTTTGATGGGGTGGCCCTGGAAGTAGTGCCACAACTTGCGCGAGGCCACCAAGAGCGCGAGAAGGAGCTTTTGGGGCATGGGGTACCGCGCCCTTGCGTCCTGCAACACCGTGCTGACGAAATACACTGGGTGCTCGACGAGGGCTGGTGCATCGGTGGGGCTCGTGTCTTGCGAAAGTTGGGATATCTCGTGAGGCGATGGAACCTCGGGCTCCTGATCGCCGGCCTGGATCTCGGCGGCGTCGTCCTGCCGAGCTTGGTTCCCAGTTGATGTCGCTGCGGCTCTTGCTGCGCCTTCTTGATCTTGCGTTACCTCGGCTGTAGCTTGGCGCGACGCGCCCTTGGCTTGGTGCTCTTCCCGAACCGCCACCAGCGCTAGGGGCTCGAGAGGTCGTGGCGCCACCATCACCGGAGGGCTGGCCAGGTATCTCCTGAGGTCTTGAAAAGCTCGGTCGGCCTCCGGGGTCCATTCGAACGGGCCTTTCTTCTTCATCAGCTTGAAGAAGGGTAAGGCACGCTCTCCCAGCTTGGAGATGAAGCGTCCCAACACAGTCACCCGACCAGCCAGCTTCTGCATTTCCTTGAGGGTCTGCGGTGGGCTCATGTCCTCAATGGCCTTGATCTTCTCTGGGTTTGCCTCGATCCCTCTGTGGGACACGAGGAACCCCAGCAGCTTGCCGGAAGGGACACCCAACACACACTTCTCTGGGTTAAGTCGCAAGTTCACCTGGCGTAGGCTCGCGAAGGTCTCCTCCAGGTCTTGGATCAAGGTTCTCGCCTCCAGAGACTTTACCACAATGTCGTTGACGTAGGCCTCCGTGTTTCTCCCGAGCTGCCATCCTAAGGCGATGTGCATCAACCGCTGAAAGGTCGCGCCTGCGTTGCGCAGTCTGAAGGGCATGCAGGTGTAGCAGTACACCCCACACGGGGTTAGGAAGGCTGTCTTCTCTACATCTTCCACCGCCATCTTTATTTGGTGATACCCCGAGAACGCATCCAGGAAGCACAACAGGTCGCACTCGGCGGTGGAGTCGACGATCTGGTCGATGCGTGGGAGAGGAAACGGATCTTGAGGGCATGCCTTGTTGAGGTTGGTGAAGTCGATGCACATTCGCTCCTTCCCGCCTTTCTTCGGTACTACGACAGGGTTCACCAGCCATTCGGGGTACTGGACCTCGCAAATGGCACCCGCTGCCTCCAACTTGCGGGTCTCCTTGATGAAGGCCTGTTTCTCTGTGGATTTCCGTATCGCCCGTTGCTTGACAGGGCGCACATTGGGGCATACCCTTAAGTGATGCTGAATCACCTCTCTCGGGACCCCCACCAGCTGGTTGGGCTCCCATGCGAATATATCCTTATTTGCGCGCAAGAATTTCACCAACGCTTCCTCTTGGCTTGGGTCGAGGCCGGCACCTATGGTAAAAGTGGCTCCTGAGGGCCCGTCCTCATTGACTGGCACCTGCTTGGTTTCCGCCTTGTCTTGGGTGAACAACTGCTTCTTCTTGGTTGGTGCGGCCTCCTTGGCTTCGGGGGCACCGACGTCGACGGGCTGCGCCGCTGCAGCGGTCTTGAAGGCAAGTTTGAGCGCCGCCACGGCCTCCTTGGTGTCCCCCTTGACAATGAGGACACGCTTGCTTCCAGGCCTCTTCATGAGGTTGTATGTTGGGTGGGTTGCCGCCATGAACTGGGCCAGAGCCGGGAACCCGAGGATGGCGTTGTACGGGAGGCCGATACGAGCGATGTCGAAGTCGACCAGCTCGGTGCGGTAGTTGTCGCGCGTGCCAAAGGTGACGGGGAGGCGGATTTTCCCCAGGGGGTGGGCGGCGCCGCCGCCAACTCCTGAGAAGGGCTTGCTGAGGCTGAGCCGCTCGAGCGGTACGTGAAGAAGGCTAAAGGCCTCCACGCAGAGCACGTTGAGGTCGGCGCCGCCGTCGATGAGGGTCTTGGTGACGGCCATGTTGCACATGGTGGGCGTGCAGAGCATCGGGAGCATACCCGAGCCGATAGTGGTGGCGGGGTGGTATTCTGAGTTGAAGGTGAGGTCAGCCTCGGGCGCAGCCCAGCCCCGCGGAGCCCCTGAGCACTTGGAAGCGGCGCCGATCTGGTGAAGGAATGGCTTGACATGGCGATCTGAAGGCGGTGCCTGAGAGCCGTCTAGCAGGGTCGCGACGGCATGGTGCGCCAGTGCCGCGTAGCACGCAGTGAAGAGGTCGTGCAGCTCCTCCCAAGATGCCACCGTGGATCCAGGGAGGTTGAGCATCCAGGCGCGCGGTGCGCCGGTGAGGGCCATGGGAAACCAATTGGCCATGACCCTATCGTCGCCTCCGGCTTCGAGGACGGCCTCCTCGTACGCCAGCAGGAAAGCCGTTGGGTCCACCGCGCCATCGTAGCACGGCGGCATCTCCGGCTTGAACTTGGGTGGCCACTGCACCTGCTGCAAGGCGGGGGCCAGGGCTTGGAGCCCCAGGCCTGGTGGTCGGCGCCGTCTGTCGAGGCTGGTGGCGGGGCGCCGGCCATGAGGGCGGAGCACGGTGATGGCGGAGTGTAGATTGGCGGAACGAGGCTACGGCGCACCCCTACCTGGCGCGCCAAATGTCGGATCACGGGTTCCGGCAAAACCCTCAAGGTTGGGGTGCACGCGAAGATTTCTTCCCTACCGATCCACGTCCTAACTGGCTAAGATCTCAAGAACGAACTAGACGAACTCGCAACACAAGGGACACAAGATTTATACTGGTTCAGGCCACCGTTATGGTGTAATACCCTACTCCAGTCTGGTGGTGGTGGATTGCCTCTTGGGCTGATGACGAACAGTACAGGGGGAAGAAAAGCCTCCCGAGCTTGAGGTGTTGTTGTGCTCGGTGTGTGGCTAAGGGTTAGGCGAGATGCCTCTCTCTCAGTTTAGGCTAAATTGGTTCCTACTGTGGTGGCTAGTCCTATTTATAGAGGCCCTGGTCCTCTTCCCAAATATTGAGCGGGAAGGGAGCCAACAACGGCCAATTTGAAAGGGGACATCTAGTACAGCTAATCCTGACAAAAGTAGTCTTCGCCTGCAAAAGGCTCTGGTGGTGACGCCGCCTTGGGCTCCATGGTTACCTCCGTCTTGCCGTTCTGCTGGTCTTGGTCTCGTTGCACCGGTGTGGAAACCTTTGCTTGATGCCTTGGTACTCTACACCTGCGCTTGTCCCTTTAGCACCAAAGAGGAAACGAGGACGCTGCGCGCACTGGCGCCCGCCTGGAGCCTGCCTGGTCTCGATCATCATGGCTCACGTCACGAGAACCTCACGAGGCTTGCCTTGCCTTGATCTCTCTGCCCCTCGCGAGCCTGCCTGACGAGGCCTGTAACGCCCCGAGACCGACGCTACAGAAGACTTCCAGATGCTCTGAGTTTCGTCGTGTGATTTGTTTTGTTTGTTGCATCTCTTGCATTGCATCATGTCATCATGCAACCCTTTTAAAAAAACTCAGATAAATAAATTGTATGGATCTTTGGTACATTTAAATTGAGGGAACTCACATGGTGGTTTCTCTTTAAAACATATCCTCCTAATATTTAGGGAGCTATATTAAACCATTCCATTGGCTAGGAATCACCCATAACACATATGCACCGTTCTTCAATTTTCCTTTTATCCTACTCAACTTCTTTTCTTCCTTTGGGGCCTTTTAGTAAAATTGAGTTGCAATTTTACTCTACCCATTAATGTTCCAAATCTGCCCATAAATCACATCTATTGTGTAGGGTCATCTCCTATAATTTCAACCCATTTGAAGTTCATTTGAATGGGTTTCGAAATTCAAACTTGCCAAGTTAAATCCAACGTGTGTGGATTTTACTTTCTCTAAAAATCCTCATGCCATGTTTGTCAAATTCTGCGCATTTTTATGAGCCCGGGAAAATTATCCCCATGTCCAACTTCTTTCCCTAACCCTCTCTTTCTTTTCTTCTCTCTAATTCTTTTCTGTTAAAGAAAGTATGAGAGGGAGAGAGGAGAGAGACAGCCCAGGCCGGCCCATCCTTCCTCCCAGCAGCCCAGCCGGCGCCCCCACCAGCTCTAACCCTAGCCCCTAACCACACTCTCTCCCGATCCCCATCTCTTCCTCTCGTTCCCGTGCCCGCCGCCACACCCGCCTCGCGCCTGATCCCCATCTCTCCCTCCTCTCGCTCTCTTCCTCGTGCCCGATCCCCATGGCCCCGACGCCCGCACCTCCTGCTCGCCGGTCGCCTCCGCCGCTGTCCTCCATGGCCGCTGCCGGCCGAGCTCGAAGCTCCGGCGCTGCACCTCGTCGCTGGAGTCCCGCTCCTCTGCCTCCCTGCTTCGTCCGCCGTGATGTCCGGCCGCCGTGCCGTCATGCTGCAGTGCCACCGGCCTCGACCTCCCCCCTCGCTGAGGCTACACCCTACAGGAGCTCCGCCTCCTCTGTTTCGCGCCACCCCGGCAAGCTCCGCCGCCCCTTGTCTTGCCCACGCCGGCGACCAGCAGCAGGTCGCTGCTCCGCGCCGTCCCTGTCGTCTCTGTCGCCGGACTGCTGGCCCTCGCTACCGAGAGCCTCCTCGTTGGCCTCCTCCTTGCCTCTGCACCTCCGGATCCTATTGTTGCTCGACGCAACTTTGTCCACGATGAATACGCCAAGACCCCGAGATCGACTTCGCGGACTGACAAGTACCACGACGACCGTCGAGACCGCCCAGTTCCACTACCGGTGAACGTTTTGGAATCGCCAAGTCAGACTACAATGCGAAGACCATGTACAACTACGGATCCCGTGGATTTCACCAAGTACCTCTACCGACGACCCGAACATCTACGGAACGTGTACAACTACTTCCACTTCGAACCCGTCCGCCCCGAAATGCACGCTTTGAAGGTATAACCGCCGTTGTGACCACCATGAACGAATGCATGTGATGTGTTGTATGAGATGCCCATGGTTGCACCATGTTCGAATCGCCGCTTGATCGTTCCTCCTCGTTTGCCATGCCGTCGACTCGTGGGACACCCGGTTATCGGGATCACTCCCCGTCACTCTTGCATGTTCCGCACACTTGTTCTTTTGCACCGGCTTTTCCACGAATTGCCAGATCATCGGAATGTTGTCGTTGCACCATTCCCATTATTGTCGCCATGGCACCCTTTCATTCTGTCATGGCGACAAATGCTCTTATCATGCTTCAAAACATGCTCATGTCAACATTTTCATAATTTGCATAAAACTTGTAAATGTCATCTGCATCATGATAACAACATTTAAAATGTTTATATTCGTTGTTTCCATTAAATTGCTAAATATGCATATGGGGATTTTCCGGAATTGTTGTTTCTTGTTTCCGGCCTCACTTAAACTTGCCTAAATGGTTAGTTCAATTATGCTTCACCTCTTGCCATGTTTAATAACATTTAATATTGTTGGGTACATAAACGAGAGAGAACTAAATAATTGATGTGGTGTTTCGTCAATATGCAACTCGTTGCATATTGAGCTCCACTTAATTTGTAGTATTGTTTGTTGCACTTTGCCATGCCATGCCTCTTTAAACCGGACATGCATCATACTTGTTTGTGCATCATGCCATGTTTATGATTGTGTGTTTACTATGTTGTTTGTTTCTTTCCAGGTTGCTTCTCTCCTTAGCTTCGGTTTCGTTCCAGAGTTGTGAGGATTCGTTCGACTACATCCATTTGTTTTCTTCATGGACTCATTCTTCTTCCTTGCGGGATCTCAGGCAAGATGACCATACCCTCGAAATCACTTCTATCTTTGCTTGCTAGTTGTTCGCTCTATTGCTATGCCGCGCTACCTACCACTTGCTATATCATGCCTCCCATATTGCTATGTCAAGCCTCTAACCCACCTTTCCTAGCAAAACGTTGTTTCGCTATGTTACCGCTTTTGCTCAACCCCTCTTATAGCGTTGCTAGTTGCAGGTGAAGATGAAGTTTATTCCATGTTGGAACATGGATATGTTGGGATATCACAATATCTCTTATCTTAATTAATGCATCTATATACTTGGTAAAGGGTGGAAGGCTCGGCCTTATGCCTGGTGTTTTGTTCCACTCTTGCCGCCCTAGTTTCCGTCATACCGGTGTTATGTTCCTTGATTTTGCGTCCCTTACGCGGTTGGGTGATTTATGGGACCCCCTTGACAGTTCGCTTTGAATAAAACTCTTCCAGCAAGGCCCAACCTTGGTTTTACATTTGCCTCACCTAGCCTTTTTCCCTTGGGAGTCGCGCATCCCGAGGGTCATATTTATTTTACCCCCCGGGCCAGTGCTTGTCTAAGTGTTGGTCCAAACTAGAGCACCGTGCGGGACCATCCCTTGGCAACTTGGGTTACGTCGGTACCTGTACGCTTCGCTTATCCGGTGTGTCCTGAGAACGAGATACGTGCGACTCCTATCGGGATTGTCGACACATCGGGCGGCTTTGTTGGTTTTGTTTTACCATTGTCGAAATGTCTTGTAACCGGGATTCCGAGACTGATCGGGTCTTCCCGGGAGAAGGAATATCCTTCGTTGACCGTGAGAGCTTATAATGGGCTAAGTTGGGACACCCCTGCAGGGTATTATCTTTTGAAAGCCGTGCCCGCGGTTATGTGGCAGATGGGAATTTGTTAATATCCGGTTGTAGAGAACTTGACACTTGACTTAATTAAAATACATCAACCGCGTGTGTAGCCGTGATGGTCTCTTTTCGGCGGAGTCCGGGAAGTGAACACGGTTCTTGTGTTATGTTTGACGTAAGTAGGAGTTCAGGATCACTTCTTGATCATTACTAGTTGACGATCGTTCCGTTGCTCCTCTTCTCGCTCTTATTTGTGTATGTTAGCCACCATATATGCTTAGTGCTTGCTGCAGCTCCACCTCATTACCCCATCCTTTCCTATAAGCTTAAATAGTCTTGATCTCGCGGGTGTGAGATTGCTGAGTCCTCGTGACTCACAGATACTTCCAAAACAGTTGCAGGTGCCGATGATACCAGTGCAGATGACGCAACCGAGCTCAAGTGGGAGTTCGACGAGGACCTTGGTTGTTACTATGTTTTCGTTTCCTGTTGATCAGTAGTGGAGCCCAGTTGGGACGATCAGGGATCTAGCATTTGGGGTTGTCTTCTTTTCTTTTGGTTCCGTAGTCGGACCTATGTGTGTACTCTGACTGATGTATGATTTATTTATGTATTGTGTGAAGTGTCGATTGTAAGCCAACTCTTTATCCCATTCTTGTTCATTACATGGGATTGTGTGAAGATGACCCTTCTTGCGACAAACCACAATGCGGTTATGCCTCTAAGTCGTGCCTCAACACGTGGGAGATATAGCCGCATCGTGGGCGTTACAAGGCCGCTCCCGAAAAGGTCTTGTGTCGTCTCGCGAGGCTTGGCCCCTCGCGAGGGTCTTGAATGCCTTGTTGATGAAGATGGGCCGTACAGGCCTACTAGCTCAGCCACGCCGTGGGCCGCAGGTAGGCAAGTCTGGGGACCCCCGTTCCTAGAATGCCGACAGACACCTCGTCATTGAAGCTTGGTTCAGGGGCTACTGAGGGAGTCCTGGATTGAGGGGTCCTCGGGCGTCCGGGCTGTGTAACATGGGCCGGACTAATGGGCTATGAAGATACAAGACAGAAGACTTCTCCCCGTGTCCAGATGGGACTCTCCTTGGCATGGATGGCAAGCTTGTCGTTCGGATATGAAGATTCCTTTCTCTGTAACCGACTTTGTACAACCCTAGTCCCCTCCGGTATCTATATAAACCGGAGGGGTTAGTCCGTAGAGGCAATCACAATCATACAGGTTAGACATCTAGGGTTTAGCCATTACGATCTCGTGGTAGATCAACTCTTGTAACACTCATATTCATCAAGATCAATCAAGCAGGAAGTAGGGTATTACCTCCATCGAGAGGGCCCGAACCTGGGTAAACATCGTGTCCCCCGTCTTCTGTTACCATCGACCTTAGACGCACAGTTCGGGACCCCCTACCCGAGATCCGCCGGTTTTGACACCGACAGTGATCTTCACCCTTCCTTTTACACTTTCTCTTTTTGGCAAGCACTATGTGTTGGGGAAAGATCCAGGAACACATATCCACTTGGATGTAGGTGATCGTAAAGTATTATTGTTGACATTACCCTTGAGGTAAATGGTTGGGAGGCCAAACTATAATTAAGCCCCTATCTTTCTATGTGTCTGACTGAAACTTTGATCTCATAAGTATCGCGTGAGTGTTAGCAATTATGGAAGACTAAAAGATGGTTGAGTATGTGGACTTGCTACAGGAGCTCTTACATTGACTATTTCCGATATTATGACAAACTGCAATTGCCTCAATGACCGAGTGTCGGTGCAACAAACCCTGGGTCTGTTTCCCAGACTTTGCACAGGCACGGGAACAAGATTGAAGCACCAGCCCAAGTCAGAGTACAAAGGACTAAGAGATTCAAAGGACCAACATGCAGATCAGAGGGAACAGGATCAAGCCAGAAAAGTAAGATACCATCAGGAGAAAGGCCTCCTTTGCCGGGCAGGCAAGCCCGGCAAAGGGCGAGGCCACACCCAGAAGCGGACAACCAAGGCATCCCGGCAGGGCCTGCCGGGACTCACAGAGGCAAAACCACCTCACCAACTACTCCGCCAAGACCCACGTCGTCGATCAATGCGGTGTCAAGCCGCAAAGTGACTAAGTGGAAGCCATTCGCCACATGGCAGCCTCTCCCTACAGGAAATACCCACAGATGACACCCGTCCTGCGACGTGTCAAACGAGTAGGTGTGGAGCTGGCGAGATGGCCCAGCAAGCCTGGCCGGGCAACCAACGATGTGACGTTGAGCGGTGCATTTAATGCGCCCTGTCAGCCCGCAGAGTTAGGTATGATAGCACTGTTTACTATCTAATCAGTGCATAATGACTACTTTGCCATTGTGGTAACCCCTTGATCTATAAAAGGAGGCCCATGGAAACTGTAGAAAGGGTTAGAAGGTTGGATAACTCACACCCTCATACGCGTGTAGCCGCTGCAGCCCTGAGGCAACCCCTGCCGGGCAAGTGTACTACGCTCCACCACCACCATTCGACCATCAATCCACCAAAGCAGGAGTAGGGTTTTACACCTCACGGCGGTCCGAACCTGGGTAAAAATGCCTGCGTGATCTCTGCCGTGCTGCCCCGCACTCGTCTACTCTTTGTGCAACGCGACGTCCCCCTGCCGAACCAGCAAGGGGCCTTCTGGTCCCATAGGTGGCTGTGGTTTCCCGCGACATCTTTGGCGCGCCAGGTAGGGGGCTCGCTTGCGCGAACCTAAAGGCGTGTGCAACGCGTCATCTTCATCACCATCTTCATCTTTGACGGCGCCATCGACCATGGCTCCCAAGAAAAAACCCGGTTTTTCGGCTCACCCATCCACCTCGAAGGCTCCGCCGCCCACGACCTCTAACGCTGCGGGGGGTGCGGAGATACGCGAAGATGCGGACGCTGCTGGGATGTGGTCGGAGCAGGCGGCACTGTCACCACTTCCCCCGCGGCCGACGCAGAAGCAGGAGACATCGGAGGAGAGCAGCGTCAGCAACACCCTGACGGCCATGCTTCACAAGGTACAGGTGATGGGGTTACTCCATCTGTGCCCCTCTCTCCCACCAACAGGCACAACCGCAGCGACGGCGCGTGGACTGGGGCGAATCGCCGCCCTCCGGCCACTCCCACCACGGGTGCGGCCGGAGCGCGTGCACCTCCCCCGGGACGGGTCGACGGAGCCGCTGGCCCTCGAGCGCCTTCGCCGCTCCCCGCCATCTAGGTGGTCGCCCCGCAACAGCAGCGGGGGCACAATGCTGCCGCCGCTGGGAAGAGATGAGAAGGTGTTTGCCAACTACTTCACTTTGGCCCTCAAGTCCAATGTGAGGTCTTTGCTGATGCACCTATGGGAGAACTCCAGTTCGTCATGGGCTGACCTGTGCCATGAATTCATTGGTGCCTTCACAGGCGGTCATCAAGAACCTGGCAGGCCCAGCGACTTGCAGCTTCTCCAACAGAAGGAAGGAGAAACCCTCCATAAGTATTTATAGAGATTCAACAAAGTTCATAGAAACATACCAAATATCCATCCGGCAGTCGTAATAGCTACCTTCCAGTCCAATGTGCGCAACCGCTGGATTCGTTCCAAGATGAACACACGGTTGCCCAAGACCGTGAAGGAGCTCTACACATTGGTTGATAAGTGTGCTCAGATGGTGGAGGGAAGAAAGTTGCCCAGAGAGGAAGATTGCACCAATGTTGATTCAGAGGATGATGATGAATCAACCAGTCAGAATAAGAGCAAGAAACGCAGTAAGACGCGGAGGGATAAGGCAGTGATGACTGTTGAAGGATCGAGTATGCCTAGTACCGGCAAGAAGGCCAAAGCTGAGGGCCCTGGCAAGGATGCTGCCGTGTGGACTGACTGCCGGGAAGCCGCTGCTACCGAGAAAGCCAGGAAAGGTGATGGGCCGTATTGCAAGATTCATCGGACCAAGGGCCACGACCTTCAAGAGTGTTATCAGGTTGAGCTGCTTGTCAAGAGACAGAGAGCAGAGTATGAGAAGCGTGACAAGGAAAAGGGTCAGAATGTTGCTGGCGGTAAGGGCCGAGGTGGTGAAGTAAATCGCCCTGACAAACCCTTTCGGAACCAAGGAAAGCCCGCCAGAGGTCGAGAGAAGGAAGCCTATGATGATGAGAGTGATGGAGGGGATGAAGAGGAAACTAGTGAGCAAGAGTTTCAGAAGGCCACTGACACCCTGTGCATTGACGGAGGTGCATCTCTGCACACCTCTCACCGCCAACTCAAGCGGTGGGCGCGAGAAGTCAATGTCATGGAACCAGCACGAGAGGCCCGGAAGCCGCTCAAATGGTCCCGTACGCCCGTCATCTTTGACGAGGAGGATCATCCTAGTCGTACCACTACAGTAGGGTGTTTGCCATTGTTGGTGTCCCCAACAATTCGCAACCTCAAGGTCACAAAGATGCTGGTGGACGGCGGGGCCAGGTTGAATCTAATTTCCCCAGCAGTTATTAGCAAGCTTCAGATAGCAGAGGAAGAGCTAGAGGTTACCGGCATGTTTCAAGGAGTTAATCCCGGCAGGAGCCATCCTAAGGGAAAGATCACGTTGCCGGTAATGTTTGGGGAGAACTAAACTACCGGACTGAGAGGATTGTGTTTGATGTGGTCAATCTCCCCCTGCCATACAATGGGATTCTTGGACGCCTGGCCCTAGCTAAATTCATGGCGGCATCCCACTATGCCTACAACACCTTGAAGATGCTTGGGCCACTGGGAGTCATCACCATCCCATCAGATGAGAAGGATGCAATCATTTGTGTGGACAAGATGTACTGGGACGTGGTCGCGGCAGAGGCAGCGGCAGCAGCAGCTCCCGCTAAGGAAAGCAAAGGAAAAAAGAGAGATTGTAGGGACTCCAGCAAAGAGTCTGGGAAGCATCCCCCCACCGAGTGCACGACACCCGTTGATGATGTGCCGGAGTGTTCCAACAACAAGAGATCCAAGGTCGCTGCACCCCAAGTGAAGAAGGTCCCGGCAGGGTTGGCTGGTGTTGATGGTACTTTCACTATCAGCACCACCCTCGATGATAAATAGGAAAGCATGCTTGTTGCCTCCCTGAGGGAGAATATCAATGTGTTTGCCTTGCAACCATCTGATATCCCCGGTGTTCCCAGGGAGGTAATCGAGCACCACCTTGCTGTCTGTCCACAGGCCCAACCTATCAAGCAGAAAGTCCGGAAGCGGGCATTGGAAAGAAATCAGTTCATTACGGAAGAGATCAAGAAACTTGAGGCAGCTGGTTTAGTCAGAGGGGTGCTGCATCCTACATGGTTGGCGAATCCAGTGGTAGTCCAGAAGGCTAACAGGAAGTGCAGGCTTTGCATAGGTTTCACAGATCTCAACAAGGCTTGCCCGAAGGACCCGTTTCCCTTATCGCGTATCGATCAGATTGTGGATTCCACGTCAGGTTCTGATTTGCTCTCCTTTCTGGATGCATATTCTGGGAATCACCAAATCTTCATGTCCAAGGAAGATGAAGAGAAGACGTCCTTCATTACTCCATGTGGTACGTACTGTTTTGTCTGCATGCCATTCAGATTAAAGAGTGATGGGTCTACTTTTGCAAGGGCAGTCCAGATTGGTTTTGAGCCACAGCTGCACAGAAACATAGAAGCTTATATGGATGACATTGTGGTCAAGACCAAGGATAGAGCCACCCTTATTCAAGGTTTGGAGGAGATGTTTGCTAATCTGCGCAAGATCGATTTGAAGCTCAACCCGGAGAAGTGTGTATTTGGTGTTCCCTCCGGCAAGTCTTCGTGTCCCATCGCGGGATCGAAGCCAACCCCGACAAGATCAAAGCTATTGAGCAGATCCAAGCGCCAAGGACAGTTAAGGATGTGAGGTGCCTGACAGGATGCGTTGCCACGCTAAGCAGATTCATCTCCAAGTCTGCCGAGCGCACCTTACCGTTCTTCAAAATTTTGAAGAAGGCGGGGCCTATGAAGTGGACCCCGGAAGCAGATGCAGCTTTGCAAGAGTTAAAGGCCTACTTGTCCTCTGTGCCTACCTTGGTTGCTCCCAAACCCCAGGAGCCATTGCTGTTGTACTTAGCGGCAACCAACCAAGTGGTCAGTGCAGCGGCAGAGTCAGAGAAGGATCAGGACATTGATGAGCACGACAACGAGAGCAACCGCAAGGACGCGACAAGGAAGAAAGTGGTGCAGCGCCCAATGTACTTCATCAGCTCCTTGTTACAAGGGGCTAGATCGAGGTACTCTGGCGTGCAAAAGTTGATCTTTGATCTCATCATGGCCTCAAGGAAACCACACCACTACTTCCAAGCCCATGAGATCACGGTTCTCACTCGTTTCCCGTTGCAAAGGATACTCCGAAACCCTGAGGCTACCGACAGAATAGTGGAGTGGGCTTTGGAGTTATCCAGTTTTGGTTTGAAGTTTGTGAGCACATCAACTATTCAGAGCAGGGCATTGGCAGAGTTTATTGCAGAATGGACGCCAGCCCCTGACAAGGAAGTGACACAGACAGTTATCCCTGGCAAGGGATCGCCCCTAGAATGGATTATGTATTTTGATGGTGCTTTTTTCCTAGAAGGCATAGGAGCTGGCGTGCTTCTTGTCGCCCCCTCTGGGGAGCACTTGAAGTACGTCGTCCAAATGCATTTTGCCCAGGAAGAAGCAACCAACAATACTGCTGAGTATGAAGGGCTCCTTGCCGGGCTCAGGATTGCAGCTGAATTGGGAATTAAAAAGCGGATCATTCGAGGAGATTCACAGCTTGTGGTGAGACAAGTCAACAAGGATTACCAAAGCCCATTGATGGAGGCATACGTCAAGGAAGTGAGGAGATTGGAGGAGCGCTTTGACGGATTGCAAATAGAGCACGTACCCCGTGCAGAAAACAACATAGCTGATCATCTGTCAAAGTGTGCTACGCAGAAGCTTCCTGTGGAACCAAGGACTTTTGTTCTCCATCTCACTCAGCCCTCCGTATCCCCAGCAACAATGGACCAGAAAAGGAGAAAGTTGGACTCTGGTAAGCCTCTCCCGGTAGAGCCGGCCGCTCCTGGCAGAGACCCTCCCAGAAACAACTCCTCACAGCCTGCCGGCCACACCCTCCAGCCGGGCCCATGGACCCCGCGAATGAGGCATGTGCTCCCACAGTAGAGGAGGTGGCACTAGTCCTCATTGCCGAGCCCGAGGCTCCAACTTGGGCAAGGCACATTGTCCACTTCCTCCAAACCGGAGAGCTTCCCGATGACCAAGATGAAGCTGAAAAAGTAGCCCGGAGGGCCAGTATGTATCAGTTTGTCGATGACACTCTGTATAGAAGGAGGCTCAATGGTGTGAAATTGAAGTGTGTCTGCCGGGGAGAAGGAAAGGAACTACTGGCTGAGATACACAAAGGCATGTGCGGCTCCCACATTGGATCAAGGGCATTAGTTGGGAAATCATTCTCGCAAGGATTCTGTTGGCCTATAGCCCTCCAAGATGCAGTCGAGCTAGTCACCAAATGTGAAGCCTGCCAGTTCCATTCCGAGAAAACCCACCTGCCTGCCCAAGCTCTTCAAACAATCCCTCTATCATGGCCATTTTCGGTCTGGGGGCTCGATATCCTCGGCCCCTTCCCCCGAGCAATCGGGGGCTTTGAATTCCTGTTCATTGCTATCGACAAGTTTACAAAGTGGTCGGAAGTGACTGCCGTGAGAAAGGTGACTGCTCAGTCGGCTATCAAGTTCTTGAAAGAACTGGTGTGTCGTTTTGGAGTTCCGGCAAGGATCATTACCGACAACGGCACCCAGTTCATGAGCCGTGCCTTCATGCAATATGTTCATGCCATCAGATGCAAGATCTCATTTGCCTCTATGGCACAGCCCCGGAGCAATGGACAAGCTGAGAGGGCGAATGAGGGAGTCCTGGACTAAGGGGTCCTCGGGCGTCCGGCCTGTTAGCCATGGGCCGGACTGATGGGCTATGAAGATACGAAGACCGAAGACAGCACCCGTGTCTGGATGGGACTCTCCTTGGTGTGGAAGGCAAGCTTGGCGATCGAACATGTAGATTCCTTTCTTTGTAACCGACCTTGTGTAACCCTAGATCCTCCCGGTGTCTATATAAACCGAAGGACTTAGTCCGGAAACAGACAGACTCATTACCATAGTCATACAGGTTAGACTTCTAGGGTTTTAGCCATTACGATCTTGTGGTAGATCAACTCTTGTAATACTCATATTCATCAAGATCAATCAAGCAGGAAGTAGGGTATTACCTCCATAGAGAGGGCCCGAACCTGGGTAAACATCGTGTCCCCTGTCTCCTGTTACCATCGGCCTTAGACGCACAGTTCGGGACCCCCTACCCGAGATCCGCCGGTTTTGACACCGACATTGGTGCTTTCATTGAGAGTTCCACTGTGCCGTCCCCAAAAGGTTCGGTGGCCCCTTCAATCATCAACAATGACGCTATCCAAGGAGAAACCTTCCTCCCTGGACAGATCTTCGTGTTCGGCGGCTTCGCACTGCGGGGCAACTCATTTGGCCACCTGGAGCAGATCGATAGCTACGCCCCTGGCCGTCAGGTCAGATTTGGGAGCTTGAATTACGTTGTGGACATCCGTGGAGATTTGATCTTTGCTGGATTCGAGACCGCGGTGACCGCTCCTGGTCACCTTGACGAACATGACCAAAATCTGTCGTCAGACCGCATCCAGGAGATAGCTCCTGTGACCACTCCGGCCTTAGATCCAGAGCACACTGCGACATCCGAGGATCGGAGGTTCGACCCCACCACGGAGGCCACAGATTCCCCGGTGTTGGAGCCGCACATGGACTTAACCTCACACAATATCAGTGTCACCGGAATTCCGGACTCGTCTCTGGTTAAAAAATTTGAACCATGTGAGCCCGCGGATGCCGAACTTGATCACTCATCGGTCTTCGAATTCAGCGCCGCAGACATCTTCCAGCACTCGCCTTTGGGCGATGTGCTAAACTCATTAAAGAGCATGTCCTTGGCGGGGGACTCACAGCCGAACTCCGTCCGGTTCGGACTAGGGGCTGATGATCGAGAATTTTACTTCCACCCGCCACCCACTTCATAGCCACTGTCGAGGACTTAACCAACACGCTTGATTACGACTCCGAAGACATCGACGGTATGGATGACGATGCTGATGAGGAGCAAGACCAAAATCCGCCATTTACTAGACGCTGGACAGCCACTTCTTCGTACGATGTGTACATGGTGGATACACCCAAAAAAAACCAACGACGATGACAAAGAAAATCCAGTCGAGAATAAACCTCCTGAGACACAGCAAAAACGTCGGTGTCATCGGTGCCGCTCTAAGTCACGTCGTTCAAAAGACAGCAATGCTGGCACAGATGAAAAAAATACTCCGGACGATGCCGAAAACAACGAAGACCTTGCTGAGGTAACATCCGAACAGGAGGAGCAAGAAAACGGGCAATCTAGCCCCAACGAACAGGCCAGGCCCAACGACTTGGAGAACGGTAGTTACCGTCCGCTCTCCGAGGATGAGAAAGCCTCGGCACTGAAGATTTCATCATGCCTGAGGAACCTCTCGAGCAGGAGCGATCCAAGCGCCAGCTCATAGCAATGGCAATGAGCCTGAAAAAGAAACAGCAGTAGCTTCAAGCTGACCAAGATCTGCTCGTCGACAAATGGACTGATGTCCTTGCAGCCGAAGAATACGGCCTCAGACGCCCAGCCAAGAGTTACCCAAAGCGAAGGATGCTACCCCAGTTCGATGAAGAGGCACAGGAGCTCATACCTCCCTCGCGTAATGTGGCCGATCGACCACCACGCGGTCGGGACAGTGTGGCGGACCGACCACCACGTGGTCAGGATAGAGCGGCAGCTCAGGCCGAACAGCAGCCTGCCCCACCGCCTCGTAAAAATAGAGACGAAATAGCTCGGGGTCACACATACGACCTCCGGCAGACCCTGGATAGTAGAGCAGGACACACCCGATCGATTTACGGATCGCGAGGACGTCCCTCGACATGTGATGATGGCTACCTATTCGGGCGTGACAAACCTAGTGACACCCGAGCCGATAACCGCAGACGAACTCCATCGGAGCTACGGCGCAATGTGGCCAGATATACAGGCACCGCACACCCTCTCTGCTTCACTGATGAAGTAATGGACCATGAATTCCCCGAAGGGTTCAAACCCGTCAATATTGAATCATATGACGGAACAACCGATCCCGCGGTATGGATCGAGGATTTTATCCTCCACATTCACATGGCCCGCGGAGATGACCTCCATGCTATCAAATACCTTCCACTAAAGCTCAAAGGGCCAGCCCGGCACTGGTTAAACAGACTACCTGAAAATTCCATCGGCAGCTGGGAGGACTTGGAAGAAGCTTTTCTTGACAACTTCCAAGGTACATACGTCCGGCCACCAGACGCCGAGGACTTAAGTCACATAGTCCAACATCCTGGAGAGTCAGCCAGGAAATTCTGGACTAGATCCCTAACTAAAAAGAACCAGATCGTTGACTGTCCGGATGCCGAAGCCCTAGCGGCCTTTAAACATAGCATCCACGACGAATGGCTCGCCCGCCATCTCGGCCAAGAAAAGCCCAAATCTATGGCAGCCCTCACGGCACTCATGACCCGCTTTTGTGGGGGTGAAGATAGTTGGCTGGCTTGTAGCAAAAACACAGCTAGTGAGGCGGGCCCCTCCGAGGTCAAAAACAGCAACGGCAAGCTCCGACATAACAGACACAAGCACCGAAGCAATGGTGATAATACCGATGACACTACAGTTAATGCCGGATTCAGCGGCTCCAAGTCCAGTCAGCGGAAAAAGCCATATCAAAGAAACAATCAGGGACCATCTAGCATGGACCGCATACTTGACCGTCCGTGCCAAATCCACGACACCCCACACAAACCAGCCAATCATACCAATAGGGATTATTGGGTCTTCAAACAGGCCGGCAAGTTAAACGCCGAGAACAAGGAAAAGGGATCGCAAAGTGAGGACGATGACTAAGAGCCCCGGCAACCGAGCTTGGGGGGGCAGAAGAAGTTCTCCCCTCAAGTCAAAATGGTGAACATGATATATGCTACACACATCCCCAAAAGGGAGCGCAAGCGCGCACTAAGGGACGTTTATGCGATAGAGCCAGTCGCCCCAAAATTCAATCCATGGTCCTCGTGTCCGATCACTTTTGATCGTCGGGATCGTCCGACCAGTATCCGGCACGGCGCATCAGCCGCACTAGTCCTAGACCCAATCATCGATGGATTCCACCTGACGCGAGTCCTCATGGACGGTGGCAGCAGCCTCAATCTGCTCTATCAGAACACAGTGCGCAAAATGGGCATTAACCCATCACGGATCAAATCCACAAGGACTACCTTTAAAGGAGTCATACCAGGCGTAGAGGCCCGCTGTACGGGCTCAATCACACTAGAGGTCGTTTTGGATCTCCGGACAACTTCCGAAGCGAGGAGTTAACCTTCGATATCGTCCCCTTTCGCAACGGCTATCACGCACTGCTCGGACGAACCGCATTTGCTCGATTCGATGCGGTACCTCACTAAGCTCATCTCAAGCTCAAGATGCCCGGACCACGTGGCGTCATAACAATCAATGGAGATACGGAACGCTCCCTCCGTACCGAGGAGCATACCACGGCCTTAGTAGCAGAAATACAACGCGGCCTTTTTCAGCAGAACCTTAGTTCGGCGGCCAAGCCCCCAGACACCATTAAAAGAGTCTGAACTATTCTGCAGCGAGACAGCCCGGCTCGTCAAGAGCTTAGTTAGCAATTTGGCCTCCGTCCCAGTCCCGATCAAATAGCGGCATTCGTACCGCGCGTACATAACTACGCACTCAAAATCCCATGGGAATTGACAGAGGCATAGCTTGCTTGCGATCCATAGTGCGGCTTGACCGACCCTGGGTTCGCACACCTTCACTTTTCCTTTCGGGTTTCTCTCTTCTTGAGGCTTTTTCTGATAACCCGATCATCGGACGCACCAAGGAGGCAAGGAGGTTTGACGTACAAGGGAATCCCTAGGTGGTCTCTGTTAACGATTGCTATACCTGTTTTACATACCCGCATGCAGCTCGCTCTTGGTCATGGCATGTTAAATAGCCTTACTCGCTTATTGCATTACTTGTACAAATACGCCTCGATGTATTAATCACATTACAATGGAAAATAAATGGTTGCGTCAGCTTATTATTTGATTTTTCTTTTTTGGTATTTATTACTCATTGCGCCTGTACACTCGGGTACGCTTTACTTCAACAGGGGCTTTCACGCCCCGCAGTACGGCAATAAAGTCCGAACACCTTTTTTAGTACAGTTCGGCACCCCGAACTTATAGCATTATATGCATCGGCTCCGAATCATGTCTTTAGTCAATAGTTGGGTTGCCCGGCTCCTGTGCTTACTACCTTACATTCCGCTATATCGGCTAGGGTAGTAAAGGGAGAACTACTGCGACTGTGTCCCGGTTCTTCCAGACGAGCACCTCAGTAGAGAAAGCCGAAAACGGACTGTCACGATGCAGCGAGAGCTGGTCAGCTGTTCGAGAGGATCCTTAGAGATTTTTTCCGCTTTATGCGATGAATCGGTTTTTATCCGATTAGGTGCGTATAACGCCCCAAGTTCGGTCTTCCGAATACCAGGGGCTGCGTCGAAATTATCATTGTCAAACTCCTATGGTGAGGGCGATAAAGGTCGTATAGTCTGATTGCCTCGTTCGTTGCGCTAAACACCTCCTTTAAGGACCAAAATGTGGAGTAAAGAGTGTTTAGATTTATCCCGGACACCCCCATACTATCTACGTGGGGGCAGAAGCCGACGACTGGCCAACCCTTAGATTTGATAAACGGCCGCACATGAGGTAAAATTTTAAACATCATTGTTTCATATTACAGGACAGGGTAATACGAATGTTTTCATGGGAATATAACATCCTTCGAACATTGCTCCGCCACAAGGCGGGATCCCTCCAGGACACCATCAAAATATAACTCGGGTCGACGGTGCTCCCTGCCCTCAGGCGGCCCCTCGGTCATCAGCTTCTTGGCATCCATCTTCGCCCAGTGCGTCTTGACGCGGGCAAAGGCCATCCGTGCACCTTCAATACAGACTGACTGCTTTATGACCTCAAGCCGTGGGCAGGCACTAACAAGCCGCTTCACAAGTCCGAAGTAGCTGCTGGGTATCAGCGCGGCAGGCCATAGTTGGACTATCAAGTTCTTCATGGCCAGCTCGGCCGCCTTGTGCAGCTCGACCAGCTGTTTCAGCTAGTCGCTGAAGGGCACCGAATGTTCTGGTCCAAGATATTGAGAACAGAATAGCTTCTCCGTAGAACTCCCTTCTTCGGCTCGATAGAACTCGGTAGCATCTGATACGCTACACGGCAAATCCGTAAACGCCCCTGGAGAGCTCCAAATTCGGGTAAGTAAAAGGAACATTTCCTTCACAGACTTGCTTCACATAATGAAAGCCTTACCCGCCGCGATCTTCTTGGCCGCCTGGATTTCCTGAAGGGTGCTCTGGGCCTCGGCTCGAGCCTCTTGTGCGCTCTGGCGGGCGTTCGCAAGTTCGGACGCTTGCGTCTTAGAATCACGCTCCAAGGACTCGTACTTCTTGACGGCGTCCTGGAGCTCTTGCTGGACCTCGCTGACCCGGGCCCCGTGCTTCTCGCGCGCAGCGTGCTCCTTGGCCGCTTTGTCCTCGGCTTCGGCTGACGCCTTCTTGAGGGCCGCCACCTCGGTCGTGGCCCCTAACAAAGTGCATGACACTTTTAGTCAGCACGAAACATTCATCCTTCCTAAATATACGCGCAGGTTACTGCATAGCTTGGCTATCCTCCAGCTGCTTCTTCATGAGGCCGAGCTCTTCTTCGGCCCGCTCCAGGCTCTGCTTCAGGCTGGATACCTCCGCAGTATGAGCGGCAGTAGCCAGCAGCGACGCCTGCTTATTCACATAGACATGTTATGTTAGACTCCTGCGAAAATTATTTTGATCCTCTGTTCGGCTTTTTCCTTCCGGAACACCGAACAGAGCATCAGGGGCTACTGTCTACACCGTGATATTCTTTCTACAATTACATTGCTTACCTCAAAGCCTGTTAAAAGGCTAGCACATGCTTCGGTCAGTCCGCTTTTAGCGGACTGAACCTTTTCGATCACCATGCGCATAAGCACACGGTGTTCATCCACAATGGAAGCACCTCGCAGCGCTTCCAGCAGATTATCCGGTGCCTCTAGTTGGACAGAGGTCACTGGCGGAACAGGCACACCTCCTCCTTTCGGGGAAGGCCGTTCACTGGACTCTGGATCCGTGTAGGTCTCCGGAATGGCATCTGGCTGAGGGCCGAATGGAACTTGGCCCCCATCACCAGTCCCCATGGGGGCTTTTTCCCCATGTGTCCGGCGGCCGAGGAGTCATCCTTGGGCGCCACCCTGACGATCTACGGAACCTCCCCCCGGCCTGGGACAGTCCTTTGGGACACCACCTCGTCATCACCCTTGGGGGAGACAGAGTGAGCGGGTGGCGGTGACATGCTAGCCATCTCCTTTGAGTCTAGCGAACCCTCTGTCGAGGATCGCGGGGAGCTATTGCGGGCTGGACTGCAATGGCATAATTTAAACATATTAATATTACAAAGTAGAAAGGCCAGGCATCGGATGTGCATAATATTTGGGGTACTTACGAGGCGGCCCGAGGCTTGGTCTGGGGCATTCGCTCCGGACTGCTATCGACATCCCACGCGGAGTTATCCGCAAGGGAGCCCTTCCTCCTCTTTGGCGCCTTCGCCTCCAGATTTGTGGTGGCCCCCTTTTCTTCCTTCCCCCCTCAGGGGGGAGCCGCTTTCTTCCTCCTCGCCGTCGTCTTCGGCGTGCGAAGAGTCAGTCTCGTCTTCGGACGACATGTCCGAAGCACCCTTTCGGCGAAGGCCACTCCTGGTCCCTTTGGCCGTCTTCTTGGCCTTCTTCTCCGGCACATCATAAGGCGCCGGAAACAGCATCTTCGTCAGGAGTGGGGTTTCTTCATCTTCGGGTAGCGGAGCCGGACAATTAATCCGCCCCGCTATGTCGGTCCAGGCCTAAAAGAAATTGATAGGAAGGCTTAGACTCCTTCCTCAAAATATGCCAGTAAAAGGCTATACCTTGAAAACATGAAAGAGCTTGCCGAATTAGCCTGGCGCTTTAAGCTAAGCCCAGGATCCTCGGTCGTAGGCGGTGGTTTCTCGCCGGCCTTGAAGAGCACTTTCCAGATGTCTTCGTGCATCATGCCGAAGAGCTCTAGCAGTGTCTGGTGCTTGGCCGGATCGAACTCCCACAAATAGCAGGTCCGGCGTTGGCACGGAAGGATCCAGCGAATGAGCATAACCTGGATCACGTTGACAAGTTTGATCTTCTTGGTCATCATGTTCTGGACGCACGTCTGGAGCCCAGTCAGCTCGTTCAAAGAACCCCAGGTTAGGCCCTTCTCTTGCCAGGAGGTGAGCCGGATCGGAACTCCGGATCGGAATTCGGGGGCCGCCGCCCAGTTGGTATCGTGCGGCTCGGTGATGTAGAACCACCCCAACTGCCACCCCTTCACCGTCTCCACATAGGAGCCTTCGAGCCAGGTGACATTGGGCATCTTGCCCACCATGGCACCTCCGCACTCTGCTTGTTGACCGCTCACCACCTTCGGCTTCACATCGAAGGTCTTCAGCCACAGGCCGAAGTGAGGTGGGATGCGGAGAAAGGCCTCGCACACGACTATAAATGCCGAGATGTTGAGGATGATGTTGGGGGCTAGATCATGGAAGTCTAGCCCGCAGTAAAACATCAGTCCGTGGACAAACGGGTGGAGAGGGAATCCCAGCCCGCGGACGAAATGCGCGAGGAACACCACCCTCTCATGAGGCTCAGGGGTAGGGATGATCTGTCCCTTGGCCGGGGTCGGTGAACTATCTCCTTGGCCAGGTATCCGGCTCTCGGAGCTCCATGATATCTCTCTTCTTAACGGAGGAGGTCATCCACTTGCCTCCAGCTCCGGATCTGGACATGGTTGGAGTGCTTTCTCGGGCGGGGGAAGCTAGAGCGTGGGCGCTGGAGCTCAAGAATGGATGGCCAGAGGAAGGAGGAGGCGTGGGTGAATGAGGACAAATCCTTATCCCCTTATAAAGGCCGCGAATGTCAAGCGCCTCCCCACTCGCCCTAAAACTCGCCTATTCCCAAGGGCTGTGTAAAACGGCACGGTTGGGTTACCCATACCCGTATTGATGAGACTCCCGCAATAAGGGGACACAATCTCTGCTTCGACAAGACATGCCAATGGCAACTGCGTCTCGAAACGTGGAAAGGCAGACACAAAATGGTTCAAAATTATGATCGGGCGGACGTGATGTCATGTTGTAAAAAAGTTGTCGGCGGATTGGACTCGTGGAGTATTATATTCTCTCTGCGGTTGTGTGTGGTGTGTGTTACATGTCTGGATACAATCATCACGTCTGGAGACTATCTTGGAGTTCAAAAAGGGGAACCTGCCTTGCAATGCCGAAGACAGATCTACGCGCCGGATACCTTGTCATTGAAGCCAGGTCCTGGACTAAGGGGTCCTCGGGCGTCCGGCCTGTTAGCCATGGGCCGGACTGATGGGCTATGAAGATACGAAGACCGAAGATAGCACCCGTGTCCGGATGGGACTCTCCTTGGCATGGAAGGCAAGCTTGGCGACCGAACATGTAGATTCCTTTCTTTGTAACCGACCTTGTGTAACCCTAGATCCTCCTGGTGTCTATATAAAGCGAAGGACTTAGTCCGGAAAAAGACAGACTCATTACCATAGTCATACAGGCTAGACTTCTAGGGTTTTAGCCATTACGATCTCGTGGTAGATCAACTCTTGTAATACTCATATTCATCAAGATCAATCAAGCAGGAAGTAGGGTATTACCTCCATAGAGAGGGCCCGAACCTGGGTAAACATCGTGTCCCCTGTCTCCTGTTACCATCGACCTTAGACGCACAGTTCGGGACCCCCTACCCGAGATCCGCCGGTTTTGACACCGACAGCGAACACTGAAGTGATGTGCGGACTCAAGACGAGAACCTTTGATACGCTGCAGAATCACGGTAGGCAGTGGATCAAGGAGCTGCCGGTGGTTCTCTGGTCCCTCAGAATGACACCAAACCGAGCTACCGGGCAGACTCCATTCTCCCTGGTCTACGGGGCAGAAGCAGTTATCCCCACGGAACTCATTTACGGGTCGCCTCGAGTGCTTGCCTATGATGAAGTAGCGCAAGATTAGCACCGGTGTGACGATGTTGTGCTACTCAAGGAGAACCGTGTCCGATCTGCTACGCGTGCTGCACACTATCAGCAAGCCCTGCATCACAATCATAGCTGCAGGGTTCACGCCCGGTGTTTTGAGGAAGGTGACCTTGTCCTTAGGCGCGTTCAGTCTGCCAAGGGTACAAACAAGTTGTCACCAAAGTGGGAAGGCCCTTACCGGGTAGTACGAGTCACCAGACCTGGCGCCGTCCGTCTGGACACCGGAGATGGCATTCAGTTGCAAAACTCATGGAATATTGAGCCTCTCCGCAAGTTCTACCCGTAAGGCGTTGCTGTCGGGCCCTGCCCAGCAGCCACCCTTTTGTACAGGCCTTGCCTCAACTTCATGTAACCCCTTGTACAAAGCCAGGGTGATGACCCTGTGCAAGAGAAAATAAAGAAGCACTGTGGGGGGGACCAAGATTGCATGCATGCATGAGCATTCCAAGATCACTGCATAAGCATTTCATGAGCATTTGCATATGCATATAGATAGGATCGCATCCTGCATTCATTCTCATCTACATGAAGCAGCAGGTTTCTGTCGTGAACTTGGCTTTGACAAGGAGTTGAGAAGATTGCCCGGCACTGCTGTCGTGGTTTTGTCACGACAGATGTCCTAGTGAAAGGACTTAGTCGTGGAGCCATCGCGACGGGTTAGCTTAAAGGGGTTAAAGCGGACAAAGGACGCAAGAAGTTTATACTGGTTCGGCCCCTTGCGGTGAAGGTAAAGGCCTAATCTAGTTGTTGTGGAATTGCTAGGGTTTCGATGACCAGGGAGCGAATCCGCTATGCCTGTCTCTCGAGTTGTTGTTTGTTGTCCCTAAACCGCCATCGGGTAGTCCCTTTTTATACATAGGTTGACGCCCACCGGTTTACAGAATCACGAGGCCGGCTCATAAACGTGTCCGGCTCGGTTTCTACTCTTTCCTATCTTACAACACAACTTTACATATCAGTGGCGGTTTATGTCTACATGCCTTAATCCGCCCCTGGGCCCTGGGCCTTCATAAAGCACCACACTCCTTGTCTTCATGGGCTTCAAATATAAATAACTCATCATGGGGATAACCCGGCTTCTCCTGGCCGGTTTATACCTAGTAGTAATATCCCCAACATTAGGCACCAGATTGATTTGAACCTGTTCATGTCAATCTTCAACACTTAGGAAAATTCCTCCTTCAGCACCTTCGCTAAATCTTGTAAACCGCCATGACGTCATCTTCCAGGATCATAATAAATCGCCATGATGTCACCTGTTATTAAAAATTGTTCATATCTCACCTCCATTAATGAGCCTTCGACTATCGAGGCGACAGCTCTATCACATATCCCATTTTAGGCTCCTCAATTTTCGCGCCTATCACTTATCCTTTCGCCTTATAAATAAGACCGGGGGGTCCCTTTCATTTTTTTCCCGTGCCTCCTCGCTTCTTCTTCCTCCTTGCACCGTCCTGACCTTCACGCGCGGCCGCCGTCATCAAGCTCCGCCCTCGACCTCAACTCCGGCCGCTGCATCAACCTGATCGGATCAGAGAAACGCGGTGCTCCTCCGCTGCTCCATCAACATCAGTAAGTTTTCCTTTCCCTTGCTCTAGATCCACCATTAGGGTTTCGGCGTTCCTCGAAGCTCAAAGCTGTTCTTCTCTGTTCATCTCCATAGTGTAACTGGCGATCTCAGATCTGATGTTTACTTGCGCAGTCGTAGTTATAATCCCCTTTTTCATCCTTGGAACATCTTCTTGGCATAGAAAAACTCATCTGGACTTGATGAACTAGTTGAACGCATGTATTTTAAGTCTGAATATATTTTGATTTACTGATACGCTGCAAATCTGAAATTTCCATACCAATCTGCGAAACTTGTTTTTTTTTCTTACTTAGATTTTTTAGATATGTACCTTCCATACCAATGTTGGCGGTTTAACTTTTTTAGAAAATGATAATCCGGCAGGTACCATTAGTCCCCTCTTAAACCGCCGATTTGTAGTTCCTCCAATGTCACTCTGGTTTAACAATATCAGACTCCGGTTTAACAATGCGTATATGCTTCTGTTTCTGCTTCTGACCTTGTGTCGCTTTATGCTTGTCCATCATAAATCTTAAACCGGTCCTTGATGTTTTTCCAGCTTTTCATTGAAATGGCCAAACAATTTTATGCTTGTAACTGGGTCCCTTCCCGGGTTACGGAAAAGCAATTAGAGGGTTGTGTCGCAACCGGCGCTTTAGCAAAGAAGGAAGTTATCCATTGGAGGGCCACTGGTCCAGAAAATCCTCCTGAGCCCAAGGATGGAGAAGTAGTCGTGTTCGTTGACCACCTGGGACGAGGGTTTAGCCCTCCCGGCTCAAAAAATTTCCGAGACGTACTTGCTAGCTTCCAACTCCATCCTCAGGACATTGGACCAAATTCTGTGTCCAATGTTTGCAACTTCCAAGTATTTTGCTAGGCTTATCTTCAAGAGGAGCCTACAGTTGAACTGTTTAGGGATTTCTTCTATTTGAACCGTCGTACAGAGTTTATAGACGGACCCAATACTGAACTTGGTGGAATGGCTATTCAGAAGAGAAAAGAGGTAAGCTTCCCTCACGCCAAGCTTCATAGTCACCCCAAGGACTGGAATCAGATTTGGTTTTATTGCCGAGATACATCTCCGACTGATGAGAATCCTCTGCCGGGTTACCGTCCTCACCGGCTCAGCAACACACATCCATTTCCTCAGAGATTGACTGCAAAGGAACGGTCCAACTACGCACCACAACTCTCAAAACTCAGAGCCTTTATGGCAAATGGTTTAACAGGCGTGGACTTCGTTCCCTGCTGGATATCTTGGAGCATTCTTCCTTTAAGCCGGCGCCCCGGTTTAATGTGTGAGTACACAGGGGACTTGAAAGATCCTCAACGACATATTGATATTCAGCTAACAGAGGCTGAAGTTACTGAAGCTGTTTAGAAGATATTGAATGAACCGGAGACTGCTTGCAGCAAGACAGGGCTAACTCCTTTCTGCGCTTCCAATAAACCGCCAGCTGTAAGAATCATATAACTTTTTGTTTTAGCTTAATCCTTTTAAATATTCTCTCAAAATTTTGTCCATCTTTAACAAGGCGATGATCCGTTCTGGAAGAAGAAGCCACAAGATAAACCGACCAAGACACCTCGCCCCAAGACCAAGGTTACTAAAAAACCTGCCAAGAAGAAAACCGCCGAGTCCTCTGAACCAAATGCTGATGATGATCTGGATAATCCGGATTCAGAGGTAGAACTTGACTCTCTTGGTTCATTTTTCATACACCTCATTGACAATGACTATTATCAGGATGACGCTGAAGGCAGCCATGCTGATGATGTAGAGGTAATTATCCTTTCCTCCGATTCAGATCCTCTACCAACACAGAAAATCCATCAAGCAAACCGAAAAGTAAGATTTTCTCACCCCTAGCTCACTTGGACCCACACTTTCTTTTGAAGAAGCAGCAACACGAAGCTCACCGCACAACCCGGCACAGCGGCCAGGTAGTTACCTCCGCCGGTACCGAACACTCCAACCCGGAAACGTCGATCAGAGGTCTCTTATATTCCTGATACTTCTTACCCCAAGGCGGGTTGTTTCCGACAGCCTCTTAATCCGTCTGATTCAAATTGTCAGGGCACACCTCATTCATCTTCTGGCGAGTCAACGGCCACACAACTTCCACCCCTCAAGACGGTTCCTGGGTGAGTTATGCTTTAAGTTTATCCTTAATATATTATTTTTGCCCGATTTACCGATCTTTATGTTTGCTTCCAGCGCCAAGCCTAGACCCAGCAAGAAGGCCCGGTTAAATAAACCGGCTGACAACAATATAGTTGTTGAACCAGAAAAAACTCCAGATCCAGAGGATACAAATGCTGACGCCATGCTTAATGACCCGCCACCGCAAGATTATGACTTTGTTATTGAACAAGTGGAAGTTGACCCAACATGCCAGTCCAATAAACCGACAAGCCCGGTCCGAGCCACTGACAAACCATCAAGCCCATTCCGCGCTGCTGATAAACCGTCAAGTCCTGTGAAGGCTGCTGATGATAAAGAGGATGATGTTATGATTACCGGCTTCGGTCATACCACCCCTGGCAATCCTGTTGCTTTATTAAAGCATAGTGCCAAGGAAGAAGCTTTTGTTCTGAACAAAGGCAAGTGGAATACAGATCTGTCAAGCTACGCCCATCTCAACGCCCAAGATATTCACTCTGGCTTCTTGAACCATCTATACACAAGCCTCGACTATGAAGCCGGTTTAGTGAACTTGATGAAAGAACGATATGAGGTAACTGCCACTGAACTCTGCATATATGTTCCTCTTTTGTCCAAATGTTAACTAGAGTAGCCCCCAAGGGCCGGTTTATGATATCAATCTAAACCGGAACTTTTAGAATACTTCAACTTTGCTTACGTAGCCCTCAAGGGCAGGTTTAACTTATTAAGATGAACCGGGACTTTAGAATAATAATCTTGTCACTTTCGCCTGTGTAGTCCCCAAGGGCCGGTTTATCTTTCTAAGCTGAACCGGGACTTTTACCCCTGTTTACTTTGAGCAAATATACATTAGCCCCCAAGTGCCAAGAATAATACTTGTATTGTGCTTGGGACTTTGTAAAAATTTCTGATAACAAGCAAATAGGCATTAGCCCCCAAGTACCGAGTGTATAACTTGTTATGTGCTTGGTACTTCAAATATGTATTGTCAACTTATGATATGTCTATCTCTTATAGGCTGAGCTGAGCAAAAAGGAAGCCCAAACCGCTGATCTTCAAGAGAACATCAAGTCCCAGCAAGCAGAAACCTCCAAAGCCAAGGAGGAGCTGACCAGTGCCTTAGCAGCCATGGAGAAGCTGAAGGAAAGTTTCAAGAAGGAGCGGGCGGATTGCGATATAGAGAAATCCGCTTTGCAGAAAAGGGCTGAGGATGCAGAAGCAGCCCTTAAACCGGGGACAAAAGAACTGAACGGCTTGAAACAGCAGATAAATGCTATGACCAGTATTGTATTTGGTAATTATCCTCGCTTTAAGTTTTCAACATATCATCCCATACATTGCTGGTTTACTGATGTTCACAATGATGCAGGAACTCGCATTACTCATCTGGGCTCTGACATGCGGAAGAAGCTGAAGGCTACCTATACTCTTATAGAGCAGTTATATACCGGCGCGCAACGGGTCATATGCACTGCTTCTCATAACAAGCCGCCCCCAACCTTAATCAAAGAAACTTTAGAAAGGTTGTCAATGCTGCCTGCCTGGGTTGAAGAATTGAAAAGATTGGCTGCAAGGGCAAGTGCTCTGACCGCGCTAACCCGGGCTAAAGCATAGGTGCCTGATCTTGATCCGGTGGATGTGGGTAAAGGTTATCCGAGCTTAAGGGAAGACGGATCAGAATTTGGCAATGATGACCTCCGAGTCATAACCAGGGAGATGCGCCCACTGGCTTGCCAATTGGCTGAAGAGGCTGACCTTTCCTACTATCAGGCGAGTTACGACGTCAACAACAAACGGGTTGCTGCACCAACTCCTGAGGCTCAAAATCTTATCCCGCCAATCCGTAAGCATACTTGTGCCCCTTACGTTGAACCGTCCACACTTATAAGCGATGAAGCTGTATTCCAAGCCCTAACTGGGATTGATTGGGCAACCACTGACTTCCAGCCACTGGGTAGAGAGGAGGAAGATGAACCGGCGCAAGGTGACCCGCAGCCGTCAAGTCAGCCTGGTGATGAGTCATGATCCGGAGGCCGGTTTAGCCTTCCGCGTACTGCAACACTTGCTGAAAAAATTATCCTTTTGGGCATTAAAGCGCCTTGTAATAGGCTAGTTCAAACACTTAGTCTTCTATGCCATCATGCATATTTATTTTGCCTGACACTGTTAATCTGGCATGCTTAAGATATACTATGCTCATAATCCATAGCAATTTATTCCAACTGTTCCTGCGTACATGAAGTTTGAAAGTGTCCTGGCGGTTTACCGCCGGACGGGTCATGATGCCCAGATATATAGCCAGGTTTTATAACCAAGGCTCTAAAAAGATAATCAAATATGAAAATAAATGATACCTGCGATCCTGAATCACCTCGTTGGTTTACCAACTTTTTCAGTAAGGATGATAATCCCGATCTTGAGTACTGATAACTCCTTCCATATTTTGCCGGTTTATGATAAAATCATGCCGGGTTGTGATAAACACCGGATTATCCATATATAACGCTGGCGACTTATAGTCGAAACCAGACCGGGTTAATAAGCACCGGATTATAACTGATCATGTACTGACAACTTGTAGTTGAAAGCCAAGCCGGGTCAATGAACGCCGGTTTATCAAAAAATGTTATCAATCTCATCCAAGGAAAAAGAACTTGGCAAATAAAAACAAAAAAGGAATATGCGAGGCTTTTCACGGGCTGCCAGGCCCCAAATCGAGGCTTTTCATGGGCTGCCAGGCCACTGAGTTAAACCATTTTACAAAGCCTTTTAAGATGGACCTCAATCATTAACCAATCATCATTTTAACTTTGAGAAGTTCAGGGTATATGAGATTGTCTTGTCAAACGTTCAGCGGGTCATACCAGGTTTACCTGGACGGAGTGGCTTACTTAAAAAAGGCAGGATAACCCGGGGTTTTAGGTGCGTACACCTGGCTTCCAAGCCTGGCTTGATAGCCTATTGCAAGTGTAGACTCTTTGTTCTTTGCGAAGCAAAGAGCCCCCAAGCAATATTTTGAGTTGTGCTCAGTGGGTGCCTATGTTTGAGTTGTGCTTTTTCAACACTCTCTTTGGCCCCTAAGTTATTTCCCTGGTGGCTTTACGCCGATCAAGAGGTGTAGCTATGGTTCGATCACGACCAAGCCCCCAAGTGATTGCTCAGGTGGCCTTACGCCTATCAAGAGGGGTAGCTATGGTTCGAATACGACCAAGCCCCCAAGTGATTTTCATATGGCTTTATAAGCTGGATTAATGGGTAAACCGGACTCCGCTTTATAAACAAAAGCCCCCATGTAACCACACATGATGTAAGAAAAACAACAGATACCCCGCTTTAGCTGGGGCTCCGGTTTATTATATTGATCATAATATATACATTGTCATAACTATGTACATAAGCAGAGCCTGTGGCTCAAGCATAGTAAGGCCGAAGATGAGCGATATTCCACGGCCGGTGGGTCTCCTCCTCCGATTTACGTGAGTCTTTGTGCTCTCGAACATCTATAAGGTAGTATGACCCGTTGTGCAGATTCTTGCTGACCACGAAGGGCCCTTCCCAAGGCGGGGATAACTTGTGCATATCAGTCTGATCCTGGATGAGTCGGAGCACCAGATCGCCTTCTTGAAAAGTTCTGGTTCTAACCCGGCGGCTGTGATAACGACACATATCTTGCTGATAAATCGCCGAACGGGCTGCTGCAATGTCACGCTCCTCATCTAACAGGTCGAGTGCTTCCTGTCCTGCCTTCTCATTGTCAGCTTCAACATAAGCCGCCTCACGAGACGAGTCATGACGGATGTCACTAGGGAGAACCGCCTCTGCTCCGTAAACCATGAAAAAAGGCGTGTAACCCGTAGATCTGTTGGGCGTGGTATTGATGCTCCATAACACAGAAGGTAACTCTTCCACCCAACAACCCGGCGTCCATTGCAAAGGAACCATGAGCCAGCATTTGATGCCTCTCAAGATCTCTTGATTGGCTCTCTCCGCTTGACCATTAGATTGGGGGTGAGCCACTGATGATACGTCAAGCCAGATGTGCTCACGTTGACAGAACTCTTTCATAGCACCTTTGGACAGATTAGTGCCATTATCCGTTATAATGCTATGTGGAAAGCCAAACCGAAAAATCACCTTATTGATGAATTGAACCGCCGTAGCTGCATCACACTTACTGACTGGCACTGCCTCCACCCACTTAGTGAACTTATCAACTGCCACCAGAAGGTGGGTCTTCTTATCCTTAGATCTCTTAAAGGGCCCAACCATATCCAGCCCTCAAGTCGCAAACGGCCAAGTGATTGGAATCATGCTCAACTCTTGAGCCGGTACATGAGCGCGTCGTGAGAATTTTTGACAGCCATCACACCTTTTGACCAAATCCTCAGCATCGGCATGAGCCGTCAGCCAATAGAAACCGTGTCCAAAAGCCTTGGCTACCAGAGACTTTGAACTGGCGTGGTGACCACAATCTTCTTCGTGGATCTCACGCAAAATCTCACGGCCTTCTTCAGGAGACACGCAACGCTGAAACGCCCCTGTCACACTGCAATGATGTAACTCCCATTGACAATAGTCATGGACTTGGACCGCCGGATTACCTGCCTGGCCAAAGTTTCATCCTCCGGTAACTCGCCCCGGTTCATAGACGCCAAATACGGGACCGTCCAATCTGGGATGACATGAAGAGCCGCCGCCAGCTGAGCCTCCGGATCAGGAACAGCCAAATCCTCCTTTGTAGGTAGCTTGATCAACGGGTTATGTAAAACATCCAGGAAAACATTGGGTGGAACCGGTTTACGTTGGGAACCCAAACGGCTTAAAGCGTCCGCCGCTTCGTTCTTTCCGCCGGTCCACATGGTCAACCTGATAACCTTTGAAATGACCTGCAACAATATCCACCTCTCGACGATATGCTGCCATGAGCGGGTCCTTGGAATCCCAAGTACCAGACACCTGTTGAGCCACCAGGTCCGAGTCACCGAAGCACTTAACCCGGCTCAAATTCATCTCCTTAGCCATCCGAAGACAATGGAGTAAAGCCTCATATTCAGCTGCATTGTTAGTGCAAGGGAACATTAAACGGAGAACATAACAAAACTTATCACCTCGTGGGGAAGTTAACACGACTCCAGCCCCCGAGCCCTCCAATTGCCTGGACCCATCGAAATGAATAGTCCAATAAGTATGATCCGGCTTCTCTTCTGGCGCCTGTAACTCTGTCCAGTCATTGATGAAATCCACAAGTTCCTGAGATTTGATCGCCGTCCGGGGCATATATTTTAACCCATGAGGCCTAAGCTCAATAGCCCACTTGGCAACCCGGCCAGTTGCTTCCCTGTTCTGGATTATATCCCCCAAAGGAGCAGAACTGACCACAGTGATGGGATGACCCTGAAAATATTGCTTAAGCTTCCGGCTCGCCATGAAAACTCCATACACCAGCTTCTGCCAACGTGGGTACCTCTGCTTGGACTCAATAAGTACTTCAATGATATAATAAACCGGCCGTTGAACCGGATACTCCTTTCTAGCCTCCTTGCGCTCCACCACAATAGCCACGCTAACAGCCCGGGCATTAGCAGCCACGTATAACAAGGGCTCTTTATCAACAGGAGCAGCAAGGACAGGCGGCTCGGCTAGCTGCCGCTTTAGGTCCTCAAATGCTTCATTGGCGGCGTCACTCCAGACGAAGTCATCTGTCTTCTTCAGCATCTGGTATAAAGGGATAGCCTTCTCCCCAAGGCAACTGATAAACCGGCTTAAGGCGGCAATCCGGCCTGCCAAGCGTTGAACATCATTGACACACTTCGGTTTAGCTAGTGAAGTAATAGCCTTGATCTTCTCCGGATTAGCTTCAATGCCCCTATTAGACACCAGAAAACCCTAGAGTTTGCCCGCCGGTACACCAAAGACACACTTGGCCGGATTAAGCATCATCTTATAAACCCGGAGGTTATCAAAAGTCTCCTTCAAGTCATCTATCAATGTCTCCTCCTTTCCGGATTTCACCTCAATATCATCCACATAGGCATGAACATTGCGGCCGATCTAATTATGAAGACAATTCTGCACGCAACGCTGATAGGTCGCCTGGTCACTCTTGAGCCCAAAAGGCATAGATACATAACAAAAGGCTCCAAAGGGAGTTATGAAAGCTGTCTTCTCCTGGTCCTTAACTGCCATTTTTATCTGATGGTAACCAGAATATGCGTCCAAAAAACTCAAACACTCACAGCCCGTCGTAGCATCAATGATTTGATCAATACGGGGGAGGGCAAAAGGATCTGCTGGACAAGCCTTGTTCAAATCTGTGTAGTCCAGGCACATACGCCAAGTGCCGTTCTTCTTAAGTACTAGCACCAGATTAGCCAACCACTTAGGATGAAATACTTCAATGATAAACCCAGCCGCCAAGAGCCTGGCTACCTCCTCACCAATGGCCTTGCGTCTTTCTTCATTGAAGCGGCGGAGGAATTGCTTGACCGGTTTAAACTTGGGATCAATATTAAGAGTGTGCTCAGCGAGTTCCCTCGGTACACCTGGCATGTCAGAAGGCTTCCATGCAAAGATGTCCCGGTTCTCACGGATGAACTCGATAAGAGCGCTTTCCTATTTCGGATCCAAGTTAGCGCTGATGCTAAACTGCTGAGATGAATCACCAGGAACAAAATCAACCAGCTTAGTCTCATTAGCCGATTTAAACTTCAAGGCCGGATCATGCTCTGTAGTTGGCTTCTTCAAAGAAGTCATATCCGCCGGATCAACATTGTCTTTGTAGAACTTCAACTCCTCTGTCGCACAAACCGACTCAGCATAGGCTGCATCACCTTCTTCACATTCTAAAGAGATCTTACGGCTCCCATGTACTGTGATGGTCCCCTTATGGCCCGGCATCTTTAGCTGCAGATAAACATAACAGGGCCTTGCCATGAACTTGGCATAAGCCGGCCGTCCAAACAGGGCATGATATGGGCTCTTGATCTTCACCACTTCAAAAGTCAATGTTTCCGATCTTGAATCATGCTCATCTCCAAAAGCAACCTCCAGAGCTATCTTACCAACTGGATACGCCGATTTACCAGGCACCACACCATGAAAAACGGTGTTTGACGGTTTAAGATTTTTATCTGTTAACCCCATGCGACGGAAGGTTTCATAATAAAGGATATTGATACTACTCCCTCCATCCATGAGTACCTTGGTGAACTTATACCCTCCAACCTGAGGCGCCACCACCAAGGCCAGATGACCCGGATTATCAACCCGGGGTGGATGATCCTCTCGACTCCACACAATGGGTTGTTCAGACCAGCGCAAGTAGCGGGGCACCGCCGGTTCAACGGAGTTCACTGCCCTTTTATGAAGCTTCTGATCACGCTTGCACAGGCTCGTGGTGAAGACATGGTACTGCCCACTATTCAACTGCTTCGGGTTGCTCTGGTAACCCGACTGCTGCTGTTGCTGCTGATTCCCCTGATGATTATAACCACCCTGGTTGCCTTGATTGCCTTGTGTGCCATGTCTGTTTTGATTACCGTGAAATCCTGAACCGGAACTGCCTCCACCATAACCCGGCCCTTGAGATCCGGGGCCTAAACCGCCGGCCGGTCCATGATCATACCGGAAAAAATCTGAATTTTTGAACTCCCGCATAATAAAACAATCCTTCCAGAGGTGCGTGGCTGGCTTTTCCCGCGACCCGTGCTTTGGGCAAGGCTGGTTTAACAGGTGAGACAGGCGCTCAGGATTGGGACCTGATCCTCCACCACGCGGGGGCGGTTTACCCTTACGACGCTGACCATTATCCTGCATGTTGGTATTAGCCACAAAATCTAAACTGTTATCCGCTTTACGCTTACCGCTGTTTCCATGACCCGCCGGGTTATGCTGCTGCCCTTTGGTGTTGCCGCTCTTCTTTCCCTTTCCTGTCTTGTCATCGTCAGACTCAGGGTCCTTGGTACTATCAGAGTCGGCATACTTCACCAGAGCTGCCATAAGTGTCCCCATGTCATTGCAGTAACGTTTGAGCCGTCCCAACTTTAACTTCAGAGGTGCGAACCGGCAATTGCCTTCCAACGTTAAAACTGCTGTATCAGCATTGATGCGGTCAGATGAATGCAAAATTTCCGAAACCCGACGCACCCAACGGGTTGTTGACTCTCCTTCCTCCTGGACACAGGCACCTAAGTCCACAATTGAGATGGGCTGCTTGCAAGTGTCCCTGAAATTCTGGGTAAACCGGGCCCTTAACTCGGCCCATGACCTGATGGAGTTAGTGGGCAGGTTTTTCAACCATGTGCGAGTTGTTCCCTCCAACATCATGGTGAAATATTTAGCACATGCCGCATCATCCACATCTAGCATCTCCATTGCCATCTCATAGCTTTCGACCCATGACTCGGGGGATAAATCGGCAGTGTAATTCGGCACTTTACGTGGGCCTTTGAAATCCTTGGGCAGCCGTACATTGCTTAGCGCTGGGACGGGACACGACAACCCCAAAGAACTGGAGGTAACCCCTAGTGCCACCGAAGTTGTTGGACGAACCGGAGTAAGCTGACGGGCCGCGTCCTGCGCCGCTAACTCGGCCTCTCGACGTGCCCTAGCACGATCCACCACGTCCTGAGCATCACCACCGCCACCCGCCGGGTTATGGCCACGAGGCGGATTACAATTCCGCGCACTACTCGACATAGCCGGTTCATCCATATGCCTGCTGTAACTCCGGCTTGGGCGGGGGGTGGAATGAATCCTCTCGCGGCTGTATGAGTAAGCCTGCTGCTGAGTCAAGGATGTCTGAAGGAGCTCCCTGGCCCATCGTGTCTCAACTGCTACTTGAGACTCACCTTCGATCGGGAGAGCTGCCAATTGTGAAGCGGCGGCAACAATATTATCCAACGGGTTAGAGTAATGACCCGGTGGTGTTGGGACGTGCTGCGATAGGACGTTGTTCTGACGAGGCGGATACGTCGGACGCGGCTGAACCGGCGCCCCCGTTCCAGGTGCCTCCACCCGGTTTACCACTGGCTGATTACTGGTTCCTGCTCCTGGCGTGTTGAAGAGATTCCTTGCCTCATAAACCGGAGGCAGGTGAGATCGGTACCTTCTCCTCATGACATCGTTTGACGCGCTCTGATCCAACATAAGCCGGTAAGCCTGCGCCTCTAACTCGACCCGCTCTGCGGCCATCATGGTATCCTCAGCTGCCAGGTCTGCCTTGGCCTGAGTTATCTGATCTTTCACCTTTGCAATTTCCGCGTTATGCTCATCCAGATTCGCCAGATTAACTTCTGCTAGCAAAGTTGCCAAAGCATCAAACAAGTCGGACAAAACTTGAGCCGGCGGTCGCGCAGGGCCTCCTGCCCCGGCTGCTGTCGCCTCTACTGATCCGGAAATCATCGCTGCTGCGGTCGAAGAGTGGTGCGCTGGCTGCGTACCGGCCATGAAGATCGCAACCCGGCTTGGCGGATCGAAGGGGTCCGGAATACTGTCGCCATCCGAACAGCCCCCAATCCAGGCATCTTGCAACTGGTACAATGACTCGGTCTCTCCGGTCGATGACTCGTCATTAGAGTAAATGACAGTCTCACCACCAGAGGCTGATCTAACCTCAGATTCCGCTCCGTGGATGACTCCCACGAAGGCACGCTTCATGGCAGGCTGAACCCGGGCTGGTCTCGCACGCTGAGACGTTTCGATGATGTCGGTGCAGATGTCCGGCTCAGGGCCCGGTTCGCCAATCTTGCCAATGAAAACGTGAATGACGCCGAAGGGGACCCGGTACCCGTACTCAATTGAGCCGGCTTCGGGGCCCCAGCCCGCGTCGTCGATGTAGAGCTTGCCGCGACGACTCTAAGTCATCCGGCCCACAGCATATCCCTTGAGCCCTTTGAAGCTGCCCTCTAAGAACTTGAAACCATCGTGCGATAGCCCCATGTTGGGCGCCAACTGTCGTGGTTTTGTCACGGCAGATGTCCTAGTGAAAGGACTTAGTCGTGGAGCCATCGCGACGGGTTAGCTTAAAGGGGTTAAAGCGGACAAAGGACGCAAGAAGTTTATACTGGTTCGGCCCCTTGCGGTAAAGGTAAAGGCCTAATCCAGTTGTTGTGGAATTGCTAGGGTTTCGATGACCAGGGAGCGAATCCGCTATGCCTGGCTCTCGAGTTGTTGTTTGTTGTCCCTAAACCGCCGCCGGGTCGTCCCTTTATATACATAGGTTGACGCCCGCCGGTTTACAGAATCCCGAGGCCGGCTCATAAACGTGTCCGGCTTGGTTTCTACTCTTTCCTATCTTACAACACAAGTTTACATATCAATGGCAGTTTATGTCTACAGGCCTTAATCTGCCCCTGGGCCCTGGGCCTTCGTAAAGCGCCACACTCCTTGTCTTCAAGGGCTTCAAATATAAATAACTCACCATGGGGATAACCCGGCTTCTCCTGGCCGGTCTATACCCAGTAGTAATATCCCCAACAACTGCGATCCCCGGCAAGCCAAACAGATAAGTTCTACCTCATGTCCGTTAGTGTTCTGTAAGCTATAACTTGGGCATAAGAAAACCTCGCCACTCTTTGAGACTTAGGTGCTCCCATCCCTGACTCGCACGTTGCTTTGGTCAGGATGGTCGCAGTGGCCTTTGGTAAAAAGAAATTGGCGGGGGGGGGGTGGTCCCTTTGTCTATTGCTCGGTAGACGCAGCTCTCCGGCAGACAAAAAGGGTGCCGGCAGGATAGTCTGCCGGGGAAAACTCGTTTATTTACATTAAAGAGACATCTCACCTCTGCATGGACATACACATGCACAGGTTCCTGACAAGGTTCTTCTTTTTCATTAGTATGCTGATATAAGTACAAGCATTACAAAACACAAACATCGACTCGAGAAATTACATTATTTTAATTAAAATTTGGCGAGTGCCTACAGGTTTGAGATTGAAAAAAGATAAGTGCCCCGTAATGCCTTTGCCCATGTCCATCTCCTACAAGAAGAGGTCGAAGAGGCCAGAGGCAGGGACAACTGGGATTCGGCGCCTCCCCAGGATCAGGACAGCGCCGCCCCTAGTAAGGAGGAAGAAATCAGAGGGCATGCGTGGATGGTGAAGCTGCCAGAGGACCAGATGGGAGACACGGAGTCATCGGCAAACACGACTCGTCGGAACGGTCGTCCCCATTCTTGACGTGTCATGGGTTGCCGCTGCCGTCCGCGTCACTACCACCCGAAGACTTCAGCGCGGCCGTCACGTCGGACACCATGCTCTCTGGGTCTTCCCACAGAGAGCATGGTCGTCCCCAGGAGCCCTGACGTTAGAAGTCACTGCACGTCCCAGAGACATATATGAGAGCAAGGAGCCCTCTTGCACAACAAGAGGACGGTGCCCAGGAGGAGTCAGATTCGCCTCTACTAGCGACGAATCTCTTCCGTGACTCCTCCCAGCGCTACAAAGGGAAGAAGAATGGGGAGCGATCAACTACCACGCACCATGCCCGCCTCGAGCCTCGGTATGGTGTCGTTCGCGTCCCCTCCCACTGAAGTCAAGGCCATGGGCGGCCCGGCGGCGAGCACGCCGGTGTTGCCACCCCAGGTGTTGTCACCGCGCCGCCTGAGTCCCCCTTTCAGATCCAGGGAAGGCTTCAAGATGGAGCCCGGGGCACGGCCCCAAGCTCTTTTTCTCAGCATAACCAGTAGAAGCAGAAGACAGAAGAGGAAGAATGCAAGGATAGGTGACTCCGCCCTCCTCCGCCCCTCCCTTTTTATAGCTGGGCTGGGGAGGGGAGCCGCTCCCTCAACGGGCGGCCAATGTCCTCCTCCGCCAATTCAAGACGACTGGGCCCTCGCCTTGATGCTCTCCCACACCACGCGCCTCCGTTACCTACCCCCTGCGATGCATGCAACATACGTGGCCAAGGATAAGGGCGTGGTGGGAAAAGTGAATTGGCAGTTTCTACCACGTGCGTTAAAGTCATTCACGGCCATTACTGGAGCGGCCCCACCACTATTGGCTTTACATGATGCGCGAAGAAATCAGAAAATGGCCCGGAATCAAGTCTAATGAAGAAGCAAAGAAGACCTCAAGAGACCAGCCTCTTCAGCAACCCCGCATGTGCACTTATTAGGCCCTACCCCGACGACGCTTGGCGGTGCGTTCGGGGCAGGCCCCGGGGCTTCTGTCGGTGCAACAAACCCTGGGTCTGTTGCCCAGACTGTGCATAGGCACAGGAACAAGATTGAAGCACCAGCCCAAGTCAGAGTACAAGGGACTAAGAGATTCGAAGGACCAACATGCAGATCAGAGGGACCAGGATCAAGCCAGAAAAGCAAGATACTATCAGGATAAAGGCCTCCTTATCCGGGCAGGCAAGCCCGGCAAAGGGCGAGGCCACACCCAGAAGTGGACAACCAAGGCGTCCTGGCAGGGCTTGCCGGGACTCACGGAGGTAAAACCACCTCACCAACTACTCTGCCAAGACCCACGTCGTTGATCAATGCGGTGTCAAGCCGCAAAGTGACTAAGTGGCAGCCATTCGCCACATGGCAGCCTCTCCCTATAGGAAATACCCGCAGATGACACCCGTCCTGTGGCGTGTCGAGCGAGCAGGCGTGGAGCTGGCGAGATGGCCCGGCAAGCCTTGCCGGGCAACCAACGATGTGACGTTCAGCAGTGCATTTAATGCACCCTGTCAGCCCGCTGAGTTAGGTATGATAGCATTGTTTGCTATCTTATCAGTGCATAATGACTACTTTGCCATTGTGGTAACCCCTTGATCTATAAAAGGAGGCCCATGGCAACTGTAGAAAGGGTTAGAAGGTTGGATAACTCACACCCTCATATGCGTGTAGCCGCTGCCGCCCTGAGGCAACCCCTGCCGGGAAAGTGTACTATGCTCCACCACCACCATTCCACCATCAATCCACCAAAGCAGGAGTAGGGTTTTACGCCTCACGGTGGCCCGATCCTGGGTAAAAATGCCTGCGTGATCTCTGCCATGCTACCCCACGCTCGTCTGCTCTTTGTGCAACGCGATGTCCCCCTGCCGAACCAGCAAGGGGCCTTCTGGTCCCATAGGTGGCCGTGGTTTCCCGCGACACCGAGATCATAGTTTGTTAGTTTTTAGTGAAGTTTTTGGTTCATACTTTACCTAGTGAATGAATTATCACTTTGGCATAAGAAGTTATATGACAATATATTGCTATTTTAAAGATGACAATGATGCACTCATGTCCGTATTTTGATTTCATTGACACCTCTATCTCTAAACATGTGGACATGATTATCGATTTAGGCTTTCGCTTGAGGACAACCGAAGTCTAACCTTGGGGGAGTTGATACGTCCATTTTGAATCATGTTTTTATGTTGATATTTATTGCATTATGGACTCTTATTTCACATTATGGTACAATACTTATGCCTTTTCTCTCTTATTTTTATGGATTTACATGAGGAGGGAGAATGCCGACAGCTGGAATTCTGGACCAGAAAGGAGCAAATCTGAGATACCTATTCCACACAATTCCAAATGTCCAGAAACTTTACGGAGAATTGTTTTGGAATATATAAAAAATATTGGGAGAAGAAACAACAGAAGGGGACGCACCATGTGGCCACAAGCCTAGGGGTGCGCCCTACCCCCCAGGGCACACCTCCCTAGCTTGTGGGCCCCCTGGTGTCCATCTTCTGCTATATGAAGGGTTTTGACCTTGAAGAAGTCATAAGGAATCTTTCAGGACGGAGCGCTACCTTCTCGAGGCGGAACTTGGGCAGAAGCAATCTAGGGCTCCGACAGAGCTATTCTGCCGGGGAAACTTCCCTCCGTGACGGGGAAATCGAAGTCAGCGTCATCACCAACGATCCTCTCATAGAGGGGGAGTCAATCTTCATAAACATATTCACCAGCACCATCTCCTCTCAAACCCTAGTTCATCTCTTGTATTCAATCTTTGTCTCAAAACCTCATATTTGTACCTGTGGGTCACTAATAGTGCTGATTACCTCTTGTAGTTGATGCTAGTTGGTTTATTTGGTGGAAGATCATATGTTCATATCCATAATGATATTAATTACCCCTCTCATCTTGAACATGAACATGCTTTGTGAGTAGTTACGTTTGTTCCCGAGGACATGGGAGAAGTCTTGTTAGAAGTAATAACGTGAATTTGGTATTTGTTCGATATTTTGATGAGATGTATGTTGTCTTTCCTCTAGTGGTGTTATGTGAACGTCGACTACATGACACTTCACCATGATTTGGGCCTAGGGGAAGGCATTGGGAACTAATAAGTAGATGATGGGTTGCTAGAGTGACAGAAGCTTAAACCCTAGTTTATGCGTTGCTTCGTAAGGGGCTGATTTGGATCCACATGTTTCATGCTATGGTTAGATTTATCTTAATTCTTCTTTCGTAGTTGCAGATGCTTGCGAGAGGGGTTAAGCATAAGTGGGAGGCTTGTCCAAGTAAGTACATCACCCAAGCACTGGTCCACCCACATATCAAGTTATCAAAGTAACGAACGCGAATCATATGAGCATGATGAAAACTAACTTGACGATAATCCCCATGTGTCCTTGGGAGCGCTTTGCTTTATATAAGAGTTCATCCAGGCTTATCCTTTGCTATCAAAAGGATTGGGCCACCTTGATGCACCTTTGCTACACTTGTTACTTGTTACCCGTTATGAATTGAGAAACACTATAATGGGGTGACCTACGAGCCACCACAGCGGTTTGAACTTCTTAAATGTTCGATGATGCTCATGAATGTACCAGATCCATCTGCCATCCTGCAAAGCATTTTAACCCCTCTTCATTGCCTTCATGGACGACTTCGCACTAGATGGCCAACCCAACTTAGCCCGCCCAACTTAGGAGGGATGCTGCTCCGCACACTGATCCAAGTGTCTTATGATGAACGGGGCTAAGAAGGGGAACTAGGTGACCCAGCCCACCAAGCGCTTTCAGTGATTTACCCAACTCGACAACCACTTATAGACATTTTTTATACGGTGAGTTTGCTTACACCCTTACATCCCTCAAACAAGGTTACACCACCTACGTTAGTCCAGTCTGCCTATTCACACCAAAATGAACTGTTTGCAATTTGTTTACTTGCTTGCAATTGAAGTGGTCAAGTCTGTCAGTATTGTGAGAATGATTAAATGCGCAATGTTTGCATCATGGGATGCATCCTCCCTCCCCCAACTTCTAGATTTTACGCCATTTTGAGCCCTCTAAAATAGTATGTCCTAGAGAAAAAGAGAAACAAATTCTACTTCTCTGGATATTCAAAACAAGGGTTGAACTGACATACTCTTGGATAAACAGTAAATTCACAAGAATAAATAAAAATTAAAAATACATATACTTTTTTTGCAACAAACATGTCCATCAGTCCTAACTCTGTGTGAATGTTCTCTTAGAAATAACATTTGTGTTGCCTTTGTGGGGGGCAGTGCTCCATGCAAATTTGCATGCGTGTAGAACACACGAAAATATATGTTGTTAATAAATATGTGCGTATTTTTTCATTTAATGGTAAACCACACTCATACTTACTATTGTGATATGTTCATGCTCAACTTATTGTTTCAAAAAGAATTTGTGGAAAAGGATTTATACATTTTTTACACCTCCCGCATTGCCTCAGTCTTTCTCCGCAAATCCAAAAAATCATTTTATTCATTTTAGGCCAATTCTCTCACTCTTATTGCATGGACACTGAATATATGGGTAGATCGCATTTGATAAAATTCTAGGTTCATTCAAAGTTGTCTAATATTTGTAACATGCTTTCGTCAAGGTAGACGGGCGCGACAATGCATGCTTTTATGTTCTAGTTATCTTACTACCAAACTATGTGTTACCGATAATTTCAGTGCCTGCAGAAAATACCTTGTTGAAAACCGCTTGTCATTGCCTACTGCTCCTTGTTGGGTTTGACACTCTTACATATCAAAAGGACTACGATTGATCCCCTATACTTGTGGGTCATCATCCCCACGGGAGGCGCAGGACGCGCAGACAAAAGTCATGGGGGCAGGCAAAAGTGCCACTTGTTTACCAGGTAACTCCTTGATCACTGCATTTCTGTAGGTGCCATCTCAGTGCTGACCCCTTGATCATTCGCAGGCAGCCCTCGTCTTCTTCCAGGACAGCGAGCATGCGGGTCGAGGGGCCGAGGGCTTTGCATAGGGAAGCGGAAGCACGCCCTGCCTCGGGGATCACTCCCGATGTTCCCCAGCCCGAGGACTCCGAGACCAGCTCAACTACTCCTTCCGAGATCCAATGTGCCACGAATTACTGGCGGCGAAAGACTTCCCTAAGGAATTCGGCTTTCTTGGATCGGGAGTTCAACGCCCTCAGCGCGGTGGATGCATACCTTGGAGCAACCCGTGGTGCTTTTAATCAGTCGTTAAACTTCTTGTCGCAAGGTTTGCGGGTAAAGCTTCACCCGCGTTCATATTGCTTCGGGGTGTCATGCATTTCTTTATTTGTTTGAAGGCAAACAAAACAGCCAATTACGGTAGTAGCCCCTAAGGCTTGGTATGGGTAAATGCGGCCATAGCAAGGGTTGAATACTAACACTGCCTGCCTTCCTTGATTGGTAGCTCAGGCAAAGAATGATCAACTGACTAAGGCACTTGCCCAAACGAAGGGGAAGTTAGATGCCACCTTGGCCGAGGTGGAGCAGGTGAAAAAGTTCACCATTGTAGCATGATACGTCTCCAACGTATCTATAATTTTTTATTGTTCCATGCTATTAAAGTATCATTCTTGGATGTTTTACACTCATTTACTAGAAACTTTATATCATTTTTTGGGACTAACCTATTGACATACTGCCCACTGCCAGTTTTTGTTTTTGCTTGTTTTTTACTTCATATAGAATCAATACCAAACGGAGTCCAAATGCAGCAAAACTTTTTGGAGATTTTTTCTGCCCCAAAGACACCCACGAGGCCCAAGTAGTGCACCAGATGGGCCCTGTGGGCCCCACTAGGCACCAGGACGCGCCCTGGTGGGTAGTGAGACTGACAGGCACGCTCTCCACCGCCTCTCAGCTCTATAAATACTATAATATTCTTGAAACCCTAGGGGAGTCGTCGAAACACAATTCCAGTCGTCGCAAGTTCCAGAACCACGAGATCCAATCTAGGGGCCTTTTCCGGCACTTTGCCAGAGGGGTCAACGATCAGGCAGGGGTTCTTCATCATCACCCTTGCCCCTCCGATGATGCGTGAGTAGTTTACCACAGACCTACGGTTCCGTAGGTAGTAGCTAGATGGCTTCTTCTCTCTTTGTAATCTTCAATACAATGTTCTCCTCGATGTTCTTGGAGATCTATGTGATGTAATGACTTATTGCGGTGTGTTTGTTGGGATTCGATGAATTGTGAGTTTATGATCAGATCTATCGATGGATATTATTTGAGTTTTTGATGAACTATTTTATGCATAATCTTTATAGCCTCGTATTTCTTCTCCGAAATTTTGGTTTGGTTTGGCCAACTAGATTGATTTTTCTTGCAATGGGAAGAGGTGCTTTGTGATGGGTTCGACCTTGCGGTGCTCATTCTCAGTGACAGAAGGAGACATGACACGCACGTATCATTGACATTAAAGATAAAAGGATGGGATCTATTCCTACATGAATAGATCTTGTGTACATCATATCATCATTCTTATTGCGTTACTCCATTTTTCCATGATTTTAATACACTAGATGCATGCTGGATAGCTATCGATGTGTGGAGTAATAGTAGTAGATGCAGGCAGGAGTCGGTCTACTAATCTTGGACGTGATGCCTATATACATGATCATTTCCTTGGATATCGTCACAATTATTTGCTCTTCTATCAATTGCCCAACAATAATTTGTTTACCCACGTTATGCTATTTTCTCGAGAGAAGCCACTAGTGAAATCTATTGCCCAAGGTCTATTTCCTATCATATTATTTTCAGATCTATTTATCCAAAAAACCAAAAATAACTTGCTGCATTTTTTCTTTACTTATTTTATTTTGTGTTTTTGCGAGATCTATTTATCAAATCTCATACAATTTAATCCATCTCAATACCGAGGAGGGATTGACAACCCCTCTTACGCGTTGAGTTGCAAGTATTTGTTATTTGTGTGCAGGTGTTGTTTACATAGTGTTTCTTCGTTCTCCTACTGGATTGCTAACCTTGGTTCCATAACTGAGGGAAATACTTACCGTTGATGTGCTGCATCATCCTCTCCTCTTCGGGGAAATACCAACCCAGATACAAGCAATCAGGAAGAATTTCTGGCACCGTTGCCGGGGAGACATCATCAACATCTATCAAGTACCGACGCATAGACTCTCATCTCCTTGAAATTTACTTTATTTTCCTTTTGCCTCTCGTTTTTATCTCCCCACTTCTAAAAAGCTTTTGCAAAAATCCAAAAATATTTTCCGTTTTCCTTTTTGGTTGTTCGCTTGTGTTGCCATGTGCCTTCTATTTGCTTGCATCTTTGCTTGCTAAAATTCTATTGATATGGATCCTCATCCACTTGCTAATCTTTTCAAAAGACCAAATTATGATGAACCAAATGCTAGTGAGATGAATGCACTTGATTATCTCTATGAAGTTTTGCTTGAAATTCATGAATCTGAAAATTGTGACGAAGTGTTAAATGAGGAAATTTATGAAGTGATTCATGATAGCTCATTGTATGAAAAGCATGATTGCAATGACATTATTATAAATTCTATTAATTTCAATTATGTTAATAATATGCAAAACTACAAGTTTGGGGATGATAATTTTGTTATGTCTACTACTTATTGCAATGATCTTGATTGCGGTGATAATGTTTCTTATGATCTTGAAAAATTATTTTAAGCCTCGTGATGAATATGATATTAATAATAATGTGTGCAATAATATTGAAAGTGGGTTTGGAAGAGCGTCAACTTTAGGTAAAATAATCCCACTTATCTGGAGAGTGTTCAATCTTATGAATTTTTTGATAAAAGTGGGTTTGGAGAGGTCATGACTTTACTTGATGAAAATCCCACTATTTTGAGAGAGTGTCAACTTTGCATGCATGTGGATCATGTAGAGAATATGTTATATTATAGCTATACTGTTGAATTTGAATATGATCCCACATGTAATTATTATGAGAGAGGAAAATATGGTTGTAGAAATGTTCATGTTACTAAATTAGCTCTTGTCATGTTGAGATTGCTATTGTTTCTTTCTTTCTCCTTGCATATGCTAGATATTTCTTGTCTTGACAATTTGGTTGCCTACAAAATGCTTATGCATAGGAAGTATGTTAGACTTCAATGTGTTTGTCACAAGTTTTATGATGCTCTCTTTGCGCTTCAATTCTTGTCTTTCATGTGAGCGTCATTTAAACTCCAATCCTGTCTTAATGGCTATAAAGAAAGAGCTTGTTGGGAGACAACCCAATAAATTTTTGTTTTTCAGTAAATATACAATCATGCTTCTGTAATGATTGTGATTTTTATGTTTTAATTAGTGTTTGTGCCAAGTAAAGCCTTTGGGATGATTTGGGTGATAGTTGATTTGATCCTGTTGAAAAACAGAAACTTTTACATATAGTAGCAGAATTTTTAAAAATCACTGGAGTGACAAAAAATTATGAATTTTTTACACATGATGGATATACAAATGGCTTACGTTTCCTAATTGTTCAGAATTTTTGAAGTTACAGAAGTATTACCATAGTCCAAATTACTACAGACTATTTTGTTTTTGACAGATTCTATTTTTGTTGCATTGTGTGCTTATTTTGATGAATCTATTGATTGTATCCGGGGGTATAAGCCATGGTAAAGTTAGAATACATTAGGTATAATGCAATAATAAAATATGAATGGGTTTCCAACGGTACTTAAAGTGGTGATTTACTTTATTATACTAATGGATCTCACGAAGGTTTTTGTTAAGTTTTGTGTGATTGAATTTTCAAGTTTTGGGTGAGGTCATGATGGATGAAGGAATAAGGAGTGAAAAGACCTAAGCTTGGGTATTCCCATAGCACTCCAAGGTAATATTCAAGGAGTAATAAGTAACTAAGCTTGGGGATGCCTTTTGGTAAGTTTTGATTGGAATGTCTTGTATTATATGAGTCTTTGCTTGTATTGCTTTTTAGTTTGTCACAATCATCCTTGATGGACACACCTATTTGAGAGATCCATAATGATGCTATGATTTATTAGAATTGCTCTATGTGCTTCACTTAAATTTTTTGAGCTATGGAATTGCTCTAGTGCTTCACTTTTATATTTTTTAGCATGGTGGTGCTTTAATTTTTGAAGAAATACTCACATGATTCAGTTAGATCAATTTGAGAGTTAGTAAATTTTTGAAAAAATTCTCTCATGCTTCACTTATATTATTTTGAGAGATGAAAAAAAATATGCTCATGTTCTTCCCTTAAAATCATTTGAGAGCTTATTATTAACAATGGTAATTTATGAAATTAGTCCCAAAGTGATAGATATCCAAGGGGGATATAATAAAAACTTTCATGAAGATCATCGGATATGCTAAACTTGATTCATTGTAATAGTTTTGAGATATGGAGATAGAAATATGTGAGTCATGTTGGTGATTAATTATGCTCTAGTAAGAATATTGGTGTTAAGGTTTGTGATTCCCTATGCAAGCACGAAAGTCAATAGTTATGCAATGAAGTTACATCCCACTTGTGGTGCATTATTCGGTGTTAGTTATGTTTAATGCCCGTTTATGTTCGTTTTTTCTTTTTGGTTGGTTGCTTCTCAATCTATTTTCTAGCCTTCACTTGTACTAAGCGGGAATACTACTTGTGCATCCAAATCCTAAACCAAAGGTGTGCCAAATGAGTCCACCATACCTAATTATATGCGGTATTTCCATGCCGTTCCAAGTAAATTTGTCTGTGCGAACTCTAATTTTCCAAATGAATTCCCTTTTTGTGTGCCCGTACCGCTCATGAAGCGAAGGGGGTGGCCAATATTTTCCATGCTAGATATGTTATTCTCAAGATGAGTGTTATTCACTTGTCATTGCATGAGAGTGTGGAAAGGTAATAGGGATACCCAGCTCTGAAATGAATTTTTTTATTTATCTTGTCAAATAATAAATTCCTTGGAAAGTGTTGGTATGGAGGGCACCCGTGGATACGAGTAGCCATGGATTGTGAAAGAATGGTGAAAAAGGAATAAACTTTATTTTATGTTTGGGAACCGCCTATGATGTATCTAACATGGGAAGTATTGGGAATTCTCGGTCGTTTTCGTTGACGGGAAAAGCATGCCTCTCAAAATATTTTATCTCTCAAATTTAAGCTTTGAGATTTGGCACCTCTACAAATCTTTGCTTCCCTCTGCGAAGGGCCTATCTATTTACTTTATGCAACTTTTATTTTTATTTGAGTCTCCATCTTCTCTTATAAAGCACCAACTAGGGAGCATTATGATCATACTTGTGCATTGGATGTAGCTAACATTCGAGCGTGTTCCACGAATGGATCAATGATTGGGCATAATGGGCTAGGGATACCTTTCTTTAGTGTTCATATTTTGAAATACATGGTTGCTTGTTGATATGTTTGAGTATTCAAATCTTCATGTCAAATTATAGACTATGTCTTTGAATCATCTAAAGTCCAAATGTCCACGCTACAAAAGAAATGAATATGTGATGAATATGATGGGTAGCATTCCACATCAAAAATTATGTCTTTATCATTTACCTACTCGAGGACGAGCAGGAATTAAGCTTGGGGATGCTGATAGGTCTCCAATGTATCTACAATTTTTGATTGTTCCATGATATTAAAGTATCATTCTTGGATGTTTTATACTCATTTACTAGCAACTTTATATCAATTTTTGGGACTAACCTATTGACATAGTGCCCAGTTCCAGTTGATGTTTTTTGCTTGTGTTTTACTTTGCAGAAAATCAATACCAAACGGAGTCCAAATGCAGCGAAACTTTTTGGAGATTTTTTTCATCCCAAAAGACACCCAGGAGGCCCAAGAAGTGCACAAGAGGGTCCTTGTGGGGCCCACGGGCACCAGGGCGCACCCTGGTGGGTAGTGGGGCCCATAGGCACCCCTTCCACCGCCTCTCAGCTCTATAAATACTCTAATATTCCAGAAACCCTAGGGGAGTCGTCGAAACACAATTCCAGCTGCCGCAAGTTCTAGAACCACGAGATCCAATCTAGGGGCCTTTTCCGGCACTTTGCCAGAGGGGTTCTTCATCATCACCCTCGCCCCTCCAATGATGCGTGAGTAGTTTAGCACAGACCTACGGGTCCGTAGGTAGTAGCTAGATGGCTTCTTCACTCTTTTTGATCTTCAATACAATGTTCTCCTCGATGTTCTTGGAGATCTATTTGATGTAATGACTTTTTGCGGTGTGTTCGTTGGGATTCGATGAATTGTGAGTTTATGATCAGATCTATGCATGAATATATTCATTATTCGAGTCTTTGCTGAACTCTTTTGTGCATGATCTTTATAGCCTCGTATTTCTTCTGCAAAACTTTGGTTTGGTTTGGTTCGGCCAACTAGATTGATTTTTTTTGCAACGGGAAGAGGTGCGTTGTGATGGGTCCGATCTTGCCGTGCTCATTCTTAGTGACAGAAGGAGACATGACACACACGTATCATTGTCATTAAGGATAAAAAGATGGGGTCTATTCCTACATGAATAGATCTTGTCTACATCATGTCTTCGTTCTTATTGCATTACGCCGTTTTTTCATGAACTTAATACACTAGGTGCATGCTGGATATCGGTCGAGTGTGGAGTAATAGTAGTAGATGCAAGCTGGAGTCGGTCTACTAATATTGGACGTGATGCCTATATACATGATCATTGCCTTGGATATCATCGTAATTATTTGCTCTTCTATCAATTGCCCAACAGTAATTTGTTTACCCATCGTATGCTATTTTTTTCGAAAGAAGCCACTAGTGAAATCTATGGCCCCTAGGTCTATTTCCTATCATATTATTTTCAGATCTATTTATCCAAAAACCCAAAAATACCTTACTGCACTTTTTCTTTACTTATTTTATTTTGTGTTTTTGCCAGATCTATTTATCAAATCTCATACAATTTAGTCTATCTCAATTCCGAGGAGGGATTAACAACCCTTCTTATGCGTTGGGTTGCAAGTATTTGTTATTTGTGCAAGTGTTGTTTACATAGTGTTGATTGGTTCTCCTACTGGATTGATAACCTTGGTCTTAAACTGAGGGAAGTACTTACTGTTGCTGTGCTGCATCATCCTATCCTCTTCGGGGAAATATCAACGCAGATACAAGTGATGACCCACAAATATAGGGGGTCAATCATAGTCCTTTCGATGAGTAAGAGTGTCGAACCCAACGAGGAGCAGAAGGAAATGACAAGCGGTTTTCAGCAAGGTGATTTTTGCAAGCACTGAAATTGCCGGTAACAAGTAGTTTAATAGTAAGATAATTTGTAATCGGCAAGTAATGGCAAAGGTAAATAAAGTGCTCCTTTTTGTAGCAAAGGACATGCCAAAACAATCTCTTATAATAAGCAAAGTGTCCTTGAGGACACACGGGAATTTCATCTAGTCACTTTCATCATGTTGGTTTGATCTGCATTCGCTACTTTCATAATTTGATATGTGGGTGGACCATGCTTGGGTGTTATTCTTACTTGAACAAGCCTCCCACTTATGATTAACCCCCTAGCAAGCATCCGCAACTACAATAGAAGAATTAAGATAACAATCTAACCATAGCATTAAACATATGGATCCAAATCAGCCCCTTATGGAATAGCGCATAAACTAGGGTTTAAGCTTCTGTCACTCTAGCAACCCATCATGTAATAACTACTCCACAATGCATTCCCTTAGGCACAAAGATGGTGAAGTGTGATGTAGTCAAAGTTCACATAACACCACTAAGGTGTAACATCCCAAATTTTCAATTTGGAATGTTATACATAGATCATTCATGCATATCGTATTTCATTTGCATATTTGCTTTGCGATCCTAGAAATTCTAAGCAACTCAAGCACCCACTGAGAGAGTTGGGGATTTCACCGTTTTCATATTTGAATTTTATCAAATATTTAAACAAGGGTCATTTGTTTTAATTATTTTTCTCTCCGAAAATATTTCGTATAAAGAAATATATGAGAGGGGATAATATGACTTCCCCAAAATAATGAAATATTGGAGGGAAATATCAAAAACAAATAAACATTTTTATTTGGATTTTATTGCTATTTTATTTGAGTTAGGAAAAATATGCGTTTTTGAAAATTTCATAAGAGTCCTAAATAAATGTTCACCTTGCCCGGTAGATTTTTAGACGACGGGGAAGATTTATTCCAGGATTTTTGGAGTCCGTTTAGTATTTCTTTTCTTCGTTTTTCTGCGCGTCGGAATATTAAAAAAAACGAACCTACCTTATCGGGCCGTGTCCGCCTGGGGCACTGACCCGGTCGGGCCTTTAAAGCCCGAGGCGCCGAGCCGCCCCAGCCCAGCCCCGCGCCCCAAACCCTAGCCCTGCTCCCGAGCCGCCGCCCGACCAGCCGCGCCATCCCGCGCCGCCGTCCCGTCGCTGCCGTCGACCTCGCTGGAGGTAGCCGCCGCTGCCCGTTTTTGTCGGAAAATCGTTCGTTTTTTTTAAAACCTAGATTCGTTTTTTAATAGCTCGGTTTTTTCTCTGCAGTTTAGTTATTTTGCGGACGTTCGTCCGTATGTTCGTTTTAACGAACGCTGTCCACCCGTTAGTCACAGACAGCGAACGTTCGTTCGTTAGCCTGTTCGTCAGTTTTTCCTTTTTCCAGGGTTTTTCCGCGATTATTTTCAATCGCGATTTCTGACCCGATTTTTGTTTAAGTTTATCCTTTTCGCTCATTTATCGGAACCAGGCGATTCAAGTGCCTAGATCTTCGTCTTGAAGCCTTCTTTCTGTTTAACCAACTTGAACAAGATTTTGGTACTGTAAATTTTGACTTTAGTCCAGATTAGTAAACGGATCTTGTTTCTTTTGTAGTTTGAGTTTCGTTGCTCTGTTTGATTTGATTCTTTTTGCAAATCGAATCTCTTCAGTTGAGTTTCAGATTCGATCTTCTTGTTTGAGTTTTACCCGTGCATCTTTGATTGATTGCTTTTGTATGCTATTGTTTGTTTGCGATAGAGTTCCCGGAGTGCAAAGCGTGCTACTACGAGTCTCTAGGTTTTGCAGATCGTCAGCAAAGCAAGTAACACATTGATCATACTCTTTTCATACCCAGTTTTTATGCATTAGACTCAATCCTCAAACACTGCATGATTAGGATGTGATTAACTTGTGGGTATTGGGAAGTAGATGATGAGGTAGAACCTATTGCCCTGTTTATTACCAAACCTTGGGAGTTACTTCTACGTTATGATTATACTGCTATGCTATGCTCGTAGATATGGTTTGGGTGAGTGAATCCATGAAAGATGTGAGATGATTATTTAATGGTTCAACTTAAGGTGGCAACTTTTATACACATCTGGGTGGATTGCTTGTTTTGGGCACCTGGAGAATCCAGTGTTGTCCTAGGATATCCCGGAGTACCCGTGTGATAATCCTACGGTCCGCCACCCAGGCTCAAAGGGATCTGAGATATTTCATGCTAGAAATTTCCATGTGCACGCACAAGCTATTATGGGCTCTAGCATAGTTGAGTAAGTTGCATGACCTCTTCCAGTGGTAAGCTAGCAGATGTAGAGGGATGTAGGTTGGTACTGTCTACCTGGGGTTAGAGTTAATGCTTCTGAAAGACTGTGTCTCGGTCATCCGTTTCTTAAACACCATGAAGTGCGAGAAATCCAACGGAGGAGATCAAGTCTTGTGGGGAAAAGTGTGCAAACCTCTACAGAATGTACAATCTAATCATGGTTAGCCATGTCCCCGGTTATGGACATCTTGAGTATCTAGTACTTGGATTATCATATGTATCTCATCACTCTAATTTAATTTGTTGGGTTGATAATTACTTTTAATTGAGATTGAGTTGGAGGTACCTTCTCAATGTTGTTCAACCACCATGATAGTTAAATAAAATATATTCCTTTGTTGTAGGAAAAAATTGGCTTTTCGCAAAACAATATAACCATAGAGCCTTTCCACCAGCCAAATATGCATATAGTGATAGCATTATTTCTGTTCTTGCTCTACTGTGTGATATTGCCAGCATATTCCATGTGCTGACCCATTTTCGGGCTGCAACGTATCATGTTCCAGACTTTTCAAACGACGAGTAAAGGTGCGATAGGTCATTGTTGTGCATCTCAGCTATGCCGTTGGAGTTGATGGACTCACTTATCTTCCAAGTCTTCCGATGTTATCTTATTTAGATGGCCTTAAGCCATGTTTATTGTGATAAGTTCTCTTTTGAGACATTCGATGTAATAAGTGTGTGATTGCTACTCTGTTATAAGTTCTTCGAGTACTGTGTGTGTCAGCATTACCGATACAGGGATGACACGGAAGCACAGAGACTTGACCGTTTGAGGTCGGGTCGCTACAAGATGGTATCAGAGCACACGCTGAGTGTAGGACACGACCACTAAGATAAGCCATAGGTCACTCTTCTCTACTCATTTCTGACCCCTCTCCACTTTCTACTCTTTAGCATGGCGGATTCGAGGAACAAGTTTGCACAACCGGATGAAGACACACCCTTTGGACGACACTTCAAGGAAGTCACTAGGTACCTGAACATCGGAATACCAAGCTTCACCGGGACCTACACCGCCATTTTACCAGAAGAGGAGCGCTAGATGATTCGAGTTCAAGTTCCAGGAAGGACATTCACACCAGTTACAGAGCCCATAGAGTTTTCCTTTGATGCACCCACCTGGAGTCTAGGAAAGAGTATGGCAGCCCACATCGCCATGGGACACATCGGTGAAGTTTACCACAAGGATCTCAAGGATACTATCTACCAGATATGTGGGCGCCGAGACGAGCAATGGGAGGTGATCAGCACCAGGAAGGACAGGTCCATTGCAGCTTTCATCCAGGAGTTAAACCAGCACATTCGACGCCAGAAGAACCAGATGTGCGCAAGCATGATAGATTTGAAGAAGGCGATGGCAAGGATCACCGAGCTAGAAGAGGAACTCAAGTCTACACGCGATGGATATGAGGAGGAAATCGCAACACTATTGGAGAAGAATGACGACCTGATAAAGAAGATAGGAGTTTTCATGGGAGACCCCGCGCCAGGAGGAGAAGACGACGAACCCAAGGAAATTCGTTCTGAAGACTACATCATCATCGATGAAACCGACTCTGACCTTGATGGTAGTGATGATGATTTTGAAGATGAAGCTAGAGCGGGTATCATGGAGTCTTCCACCGATCAAAATTTCTAGATGACCACCCTATGATTAGTAGTCTTTTCCCATGTATATAGTATACTCCGAGCATTGTAACGATAGTTCTAGACCGATTGTTTGCCCTTGCTTGATTTGATTGAGTGATATGATTGTGTTTGTCTCATGTGCAAATGGGTAGTGCTTTCTCTCTAGACCTCATTTCTATTCTAATCTCTCCCCTCTAAACCCATCAGATGCCTCCGAGACGTGACACCGGATTTGTCTTCCCACCGGAGATCACCCAGTTGATCCAGCAGCAGAATGCCTTGATGCAGATATTAGTCCAGAACCAAGGCACCACCACCACCACCAACAACAACAACAACCCGCCACCACCACCTCCAGTTGACAACTTAGCCCGTTTTCTGAGGTTGCAGCTGCCGGTGTTTTCTAGTAGCACCGAGCCAATAGTTGCGGATGACTGGCTACGCAAGATTAGAAGGGAGTTAACCACCGCAGAATGCACAGATGCTGAGAAGGCGCGTTTTTCCGCACAACAGTTGGATGGACCAGCAGCTTCATGGTGGAAAAATTACACAGCCAATTTTTCCTATAGCCAATATCACTTGGTATCAGTTTTAGCAAGCATTCCGCACAACCCATGTCTCAACTGGAGCTATGAGCATGAAGAAGCACGAGTTTCGCAACTTGCGCCAGGGAAATCGTACCGTGGCTCAGTATGTAGAGGAGTTTAGTAAGCTATCTCGTTATGCCCCTGATGATGTGGCCATAGATGCCGCGAAATAGGAGAAGTTTATGGAAGGGCTGAATGATGAGATGAGCATGCAGTTGATGGTGGCAACATTTAACTACTACCAGGAGCTGGTAGACAAGGCTCTTATGATGGAAGGGAAGAAGCGGCAGATTGAGAGCCGCAAGAGGAAGTACGGGCAAGGAAGGTACAACTCAGGAGCTCAGCAGAAGCCTCGCTTAACCCCGAACTCGGGAGGATTTACCCATAACCATGGAGGCCATACCCACAATGGAGGAAGTTCGCATAACCACAATGGTCCCAAGAATGGGAATGGTAACAGAGCAAGCAACAATCAGAACCGCCCCAATCCAGCCACACCCGCCAAGAGAGACCTAAGTCACATTACTTGCTTCAAGTGCGGGAAGACTGGACACTATGCCACAGAGTGCCCTGAAGCGAAGAATGGAAATGGTAATGGGAGCGCTGGGAAGAAGCCCAATCCATTTAACAAAATGACAAGTGAACCACGTTAACGTGGAGGAGGTTGAAGAGCAGCCAGACACAGTTATCGGTAAGTTTTTGGTGAAGTCTTTTACCGCTCTTGTTCTTTTCGATACTGGTGCATCGCATTCATACATATCAAGGGGATTCGTGGATAAGTTTAAGTTGCCAACCCAAGCCCTTAGGACACCCATGTTAGTAAGTTCACCTGGAGCAGAGTATATGGCCAGCCGATAGTGCGAACGGATACCCTTAACCATTGGTAGCCATGTTTTCCCATCAGACCTAATAATTTTGGAGTCACAAGGATTGGATGTGATATTAGGCATGGACTGGATGTCGAAGTATGGAGGAAGCATTGACTGTGCTAGTAAGTCAATTCTGCTCACCACCCCGGAGGGAAAAAGGATCAAGTATGTATCCAGGCATTCGCCAAAGAGAACCCAAGTAAATTCCCTCTTAGGAGTTGTTCAGGAGGAAGTGCCTGTTGTGAAGGATTACCCAGATGTATTTCCAGAGGAATTACCAGGCATGCCGCCAGATCGAGACATCGAGTTTTTGATAGAACTGTTGCCAGGCACCGGACCGATATTGAAGAGACCATACCGGATGCCCGCAAATGATCTAGAGGAGATCAAGAAGTAGATTAAGGAGTTATTGGAGAAGGGTTACATCCGACGAAGTTCATCACCGTGGGGAGCCCCAGTGCTCTTGGTTGAGAAGAAGGATGGATCCTTAAGGATGGTTGTTGATTATCGGGCACTAAATGAGGTGACGGTCAAGAACAAGTATCAATTGCCGATTATCAATGATTTGTTTGACCAGCTGCAAGGAGCTAAAGTGTTTTTGAAGATCGATCTGCGATTAGGATATCACCAGCTGAAGATTCGAGATAAGGATATACCAAAAACAGCATTCACCACAAGGTACGGGTTATATGAGTATACGGTCATGTCATTTGGACTGACTAACGCCCCTGCCTATTTCATGAGTATGATGAATAAGGTGTTCATGGAATTCTTGGATAAGTTTGTAGTGGTGTTCATTGATGATATAATGGTATACTCGAAGAATGAAGAGGAGCACAAGGAGCATTTGCGTCTAGTTCTCGAGAAGCTCAGGGAACATCAGTTGTATGCCAAGTTCAGCAAATGTGAGTTTTGGTTGAAGGAAGTTGGATTCCTTGGACATGTTATATCAGGAGAAGGTATAGCAGTAGACCCCACCAAGGTTCAGGCAGTCACTGAGTGGTTGGCACCCACCTCAGTTAGCGAGATCCGCAGTTTTCTTGGACTCGCGGGATACTATCGGAGATTCATTGAGATTTTTCCCAAGATTGCGAAGCCCATGACGGAGTTATTGAAGAAGGATACCGAATTCCAATGGACGGAAGAATGTGAGGCAAGTTTTCAGGAGTTGAAGAAACGTTTGACTACAGCCCCAGTGCTGATTCTGCCGGATATACGCAAGGACTTCCAAGTGTATTGCGATGCTTCACGCTTAGGACTTGGAGGTGTACTTATGCAAGACGGAAGAGCTGTTTCGTATGCATCTCGACAGCTTCAACCGCATGAGTTGAATTATGCTCCTCATGATTTGGAGTTAGCAGCCGTAGTGCATGCACTCAAGACTTGGAAACATTACCTTATTGGAAACCGTTGCGATGTGTACACGGATCACAAGAGTTTGAAGTACATTTTTACCCAAAAGGAGCTGAACCTTAGGCAAAGGAGATGGTTGGAGCTCATAAAGGATTATGATCTGAAGCTGCACTATCATCCAGGAAAGGCCAATGTCGTAGCCGACGCTCTGAGCCGGAAGAGTTATGCCAATACCCTCGTAAGTGAAGGATTGCCAAAGGAGTTAGTAGAGGATCTTAGGGAACTATGGCTGGAGATAGTCCCTAGAGGTTTTGTTGCAGCGTTGGAAGTTCAATCTACATTGTTGGGAAAGATTCGAGAAGCTCAGAAGGATGACAAAGAAATTGCAGAGATAAAAGAGAGAATGAGTAAAGGAAAGGCCAAAGGTTTTCGTCAGGATGAGCGCGACACCTTATGGTTTGAGGACCGTATTTATGTGCCCAACGTACAACGCAGAGATTAGGAAGTTGATACTTCAGGAGGCCCATGACTCTCCATACTCAATTCACCCCGGAAACACCAAGATGTATTTGGATTTGAAGGAGCATTTCTGGTGGACTGGTATGAAGAAGGATATTGCCGAGTATGTAGCCGTATGTGATGTATGTCAGAGAGTGAAGGCAGAACATCAGAAGCCAGCAGGATTACTGCAACCTATGCCGATACCCGAATGGAAGTGGGATAAGCTTGGCATGGATTTCATCACCGGATTGCCCAGGACCCGGTCAGGATATGATTCTATCTGGGTAGTAGTTGATCGCTTGACTAAAGTGGCTCACTTTATCCCAGTGAAAACCACCTATACAAGTGCGAAGTTGGCCAAGATATATATGACCAGGATCGTATGTCTGCACGGAGTTCCGAGGACCATCGTATCAGATAGAGGAACGCAGTTCACTTCAAAGTTTTGGCATCAGCTGCACCAGACTTTGGGTACCAGGCTGGAGTTCAGTACAGCTTTTCATCCGCAGATAGATGGACAGACCGAGAGAGTCAATCAGATTCTGGAGGACATGTTGAGAGCTTGTGCACTAGATTATGGATCTAGTTGGGATGACAATTTGCCCTACGCGGAGTTCTCTTACAACAACAGCTGCCAGGCCAGTTTGAAGATGGCACCGTCCGAAGCCCTGTATGGGAGAAGATGCTGAACGCCGTTGATGTGGGATGAAGTAGGAGACCGTCAGTTGTTTGGACCGGATTTGATCAAAGAGTCTGAAGAGAAGGTTAAACTGATTCGAGACCGACTGAAGGTAGCTCAGTCCAGACAGAAGAGTTATGCAGACTCGAAACGCAAGGAGGTAGTCTATGAGATCGGAGACAGAGCATATCTTCGAGTGTCACCTCTGCGAGGCGTTAAACGTTTTGGAGTTAAGGGAAAGTTAGCCCCGAGATTTGTAGGACCGTACCGTGTTTTGGAACGCATGGGAGAGGTAGCCTACAAGTTGGAGTTACCTGAAGGACTGTCAGGAGTTCATGATGTGTTTCAAGTATCCCAGTTGAAGAAGTGCCATGCAGAGATGGCCGATATACCGGTAAGAGATACATTGCCCCTGGAAGCAATTCAGATGGACAGTGATCTGACCTATGAGGAGAAACCGGTCAACATTCTCGAATTTGCCAGCCGAGTTACACGCAGCAAAGTTATCAAGTTTTGCAAAATTCAGTGGAGCCACCATACCGAGGATGAAGCCACCCGGGAACGAGAGGATGATCTTCGCAAAGACCACCCACACCTATTTTCTAGCCAACCCGAATCTCGAGGGTGACATTCATCTTAAGGGGGTAGGTTTGTAACATCCCAATTTTTCAATTTGGAATGTTACACATAGATCATTCATGCATATCATATTTCATTTGCATATTTGCTTTGCGATCCTAGAAATTCTAAGCAACTCAAGGACCCATGGAGAGAGTTGGGGATTTCACCGTTTTCATATTTGAATTTTATCAAATATTGAAACAAGGGTCATTTGTTTTAATTATTTTTCTCTCCAAAAATATTTCGTATAAAGAAATATATGAGATGGGATAATATGACTTCCCCAAAATAATGAAGTATTGGAGGAAAAATATTAAAAAAAATAAACATTTTTATTTGGATTTTATTGCTATTTATTTGAGTTAGGAAAAATATGCGTTTTTGAAAATTTCATTAGAGTCCTAAATAAATGTTCACCTTGTCCGATAGATTTTTAGAGGACGGGGAAGATTTATTTCAGGATTTGTGGAGTGCATTTAGTATTGCTTTTCTTCGTTTTTCAACGCGTCAGAATATTAAAAATAACGAACCGACCTTACCGGGCCGTGTCCGCCTGGGACACTGACCCTGCCGGGCCTTTAAAGCCCGAGGCGCCGAGCCGCCCCAGCCCAGCCCCGTGCCCCAAACCCTAGCCCCGCTCCCGAGCCGCCGCCGCCCGACCCACCGCGCCGCCGTCCCACCGCTGCCGTCGACCTCGACGGAGGTAGCCGCCGCCGCCGGTTATCGTCGGAAAACCATTCAGTTTTTTTGGAAAACCTAGTTTCGTTTTTTAATAGATCGGTTTTTTTTCCTCTTTGGTTTAGTTATTTTGCGGACGTTCATCCGTATGTTCGTTTTAACGAACGCCGTTCACCCGTTATTCACAGACAGCGAACGTTCGTTCGTTAGCCTGTTCGTCAGTTTTTCCTTTTTCCAGGGTTTTTCCGTGATTATTTTCGATCGCGATTTCTGACCCGATTTTCGTTTTAGTTTATCTTTTCGCTCGTTTATCGGAATCAGACGATTCAAGCGCCCAGATCTTCGTCTCGAAGCCCTCTTTCTGTTTAACCAACTTGAACAAGATTTTGGTACTGTAAAATTTGACTTTAGTCCAGATTAGTAAACGGATCTTGTTTCTTTTGTAGTTTGAGTTTCATTGCTCCGTTTGATTTGATTCTTTTTGCAAATCGAATCACTTCAGTTGAGTTTCAGATTCGATCTTCTTATTTGAGTTTTACCCGTGCATCTTTGATTGATTGCTTATGTATGCTATTGTTGTTTGCGATAGAATTCCCGGAGTGCGAAGCGTGCTACTACGAGTCTCTAGGTTTTGCAGATCGTCAGCAAGGCAAGTAACACATTGATCATACTCTTTTCATACCCAGTTTTTATGCATTAGACTCAATCCTCAAACATTGCATGATTAGGATGTGATTAACTTGTGGGTATTGGGAAGTAGATGATGAGGTAGAACCTATTGCTCTGTTTATTACCAAACCTTGGGTGTTACTTCTACGTTATGCTTATACTGCTATGCTATGCTCGTAGATGTGGTTTGGGTGAGTGAATCCATGACAGATGTGAGATGATTATTTAATGGTTCAACTTAAGGTGGCAACTTTAATACACATCTGGGTGGATTGCTTGTTTTGGGCACCTGGAGAATCCAGTGTTGTCCTAGGATATCCCGGAGTACCCGTGTGATAATCCTACGGTCCGCCACCCAGGCTCAAAGGGATCTGAGATATTTCATGCTAGAAACTTCCGTGTGCAGCCACAAGCTATTATGGGCTCTAGCATAGTTGAGTAAGTTGCATGACCTCTTCCAGTGGTAGGCTAGCAGATGTAGAGGGATGTAGGTTGGTACTGTCTACCCGGGGTTAGAGTTAACGCTTCTGAAAGACTGTGTCTCGGTCATCCTTTTCTCAAACACCATGAAGTGCGAGAAATCCAACGGAGGAGATCGAGTCTTGTGGGGAAAACTGCGCAAACCTCTACAGAGTGTACAATCTAATCATGGTTAGCCGTGTCCCCGGTTATGGACATCTTGAGTATCTAGTACTTGGATTATCATATGTATCTCATCACTCTAATTTAATTTGTTGGGTTGATAATTACTTTTAATTGGGATTGAGTTGGAGGTACCTTCTCAATGTTGTTCAACCACCATGATAGTTAAATAAAATATATTCCTTTGTTGTAGGAAAAAAATAGCTTTTCGCAAAACAATATAACCATAGAACCTTTCCACCAGCCAAATATGCATATAGTGATAGCATTATTTCTGTTCTTGCTCTACTGTGTTATATTGCCAGCATATTCCATGTGCTGACCCGTTTTCGGGCTGCAACATATCATGTTGCAGACTTTTCAGACGACGAGTAAAGGTGCGATAGGTCGTTGTTGTGCATCTCAGCTATGCCGTTGGAGTTGATGGACTCACTTATCTTCCAAGTCTTTCGCTTTTATCTTATTTAGATGGCCTTAAGCCATGTTTATTGTGATAAGTTCTCTTTTGAGACATTCGATGTAATAAGTGTGTGATTGCTACTCTGTTATAAATCCTTCGAGTACTATGTGTGTCAGCATTACCGATCTAGGGATGACACGGAAGCACAGAGACTTGACTGTTTGAGGTCGGGTCGCTACATAAGGGAATCACAACATACATATCATCAAAATATCGAACGAATATCAAATTCACATGATTACTTGCAACATGACTTCTCCCGTGGCCTCAAGAACAAGGGCAACTACTCACAAATAATATTCATGCTCAAGATCAGAAGGATATTATATAGCATAATGGATCTGAACATATAATCTTCCACCAAATAAACCATCTAGCATCAACTACAAGATGTAATCAACACTACTAGTCACCCACAGGTACCAATCTGAGGTTCCGGTACAAAGGTTGAACACAAGAGATGAACTAGGGTTTGAGATGAGATGGTGCTGTTGAAGATGTTGATGAAGATTGGCCTCCCGAATATGAGAGGGTTGTTGGTGATGACGATGACTTTGATTTCCCCCTCCCGGAGGGAATTTCCCCCGGTGAAATCGGTCTGCCGGAGGGCAAAAGTGCCCCTGCCCAAGTTCCACCTGGAGACAGCGACGCTCCATCCCGAAAGTCCACTCCTTATTTTTTCTAGCCCCCAGACCACGAAAGGCCAAGTGATAGGGATAGTGCGAAGGACCACAGGGGGCATGTGGCTATGTTTGGCGAATACTTGACAGCCTGGGCAACATTGTACTAACGCTGAGGCATCAGCGCCCCCGGTCGGGCAATAGAAACCAGCTCGGAAGGCCTTGCTGAACAAGGTCCGAGCAGCGGCGTGCTGTCCGCTCATGCAGGAGTATATCTCCTGAAGTAAGAGTCTTCCTTCTTCCTCGGATATGCATCGCTAGAGGATGCTTGTAGTGCTTATCTTACAGAGTTATCCTTCATGAACCTTATAGGCTTTAGATTGCCTTACGATCTGATGTGTGTCGGTTTGGTCCTCAGGAGCTCTTTGTGGAGCAGGTACGGGAGGAGCGGCTTGGTCCATGGTGCAATGACTGCCATGACTTCATGTGCGGAAGTTGTTTCTTGAATAGCTGAGCCGCCCACTATACCCTATTCTTCGTCATCTTCAAGCGGGGCAGGTTACCCGACGTCACTTGACTCTGACGTTCCTTTGTCATCTTGCCAGACTACGGATGGCTTGAAGATTCATTCGAGGAAGGTATTGTGCAGGACTTTATCCTACTTTGCACCCATTCAGGCGAGTATATTTGCGGCCTAGTTGCTATCTCGGGGTATGTGATGAAATTCCAGCCCCTTGAACCTGGCCAAAAAATTTAAGACGACATTCTAGTAAGCTGTCATCTTCGAGTCCTTTGCATCGAGTTCACCGTTAATTTGTGAGATGGCGAGAGGTTGGAATCACCCGGACCTCCAGGTGTTTGACACCCATGGAGACTACGATCAGGAATCTGTGTAACAGGGCTTCATGTTCGGCCACATTGTTGGAGTCCGTGTGAATAATTTGTAGCACATATCAAATACCGTGTCCTGTGGGTGACGTGAGCACGACGCCAGCCCCTAGGCCAACAAGCATTTTGGAGCCGTCAAAGTACATAGTCCAATGCGAATAGGTGTTGTAATCTCCAGGGAGTTTGGCCACCGTCCAGTCGGCTACGAAATTGGCCAACCCATGAGATTAAATAGCTCGGCACGGTCGATAGGTGATTTCAAAAGGTAGGAGCTCCATGGCCCATTTGGCTATACGCCCCGTTGCATCCCGGTTATTAATTATGTCACTTAATGAGACATCGGATGCCACGGTCATCGAGCACTCTTGAAAGTAGTGCCAAAGTTTTCGTGACGCCATGAAGACGGCGTAGGCTATTGATAACCCACAAGTATAGGGGATTGTTTGTAGCCTTTTTTGATAAATAATAGTGTCGAACCCAATGAGGAGCTAGAGGTAGAACGAATATTCCCTCAAGTTCTATCGAGCACCGATACAACTCTACGCACACTTGACGTTTGCTTTACCTAAACTAAGAATAAAACTAGGAGTACTTTGCGAGAATAAAACTACGAATAAATTGCGAGATAATAAAAGTGGATAGCTTTTGTCAACAAGAAAGTCATTTGTCCCTAGGCAATCGATAACTAGACCCGTAATCATTCTTGCAATTTTATATGAGGGAGAGGCATGAGCTAACATACTTTCTTACTTGGATCATGTGCACTTATGACTCGAACTCTAGCAAGCATCCGCAACTACTAAAGATAATTAAGGTAAAACCCAACCATAGCATTGAGTATCAAGTCCTCTTTACTCCCATATGCAATAACCCACTTATCCGTGTTTAGACTTCTGTCACTCCGGCAACCGACAATAAGCAAATTATGAACGTATTGCAACACCCTACAGCCGGGACCCCTCACGTTTGCGCGAGACGGAGGGCACCGTAGGACAGAACTATAATAAAATATACACTCAAATCAACCACGATCATCAATTAGCCCATAGGACAAAACGGATCTACTCAAACATCATAAGATAGCCATAGATCATTGGGAAATAATATATAGCATTGAGCACCATGTTTAAGTAGGGATTACAGAGGGGAGAAGGGGTGTTACACCGCTGCATAGAGGGGGAGAAAGTTCATGTTGACGGTAGCAAGATTGCTGATGTAGATCGCCGTCACGATCCTTGCCCTGGCGGCGTTCTGGCGTCACCAGGAGAGAGGGGGAGAGAGAGCCCCCCTCCTTCTTCTTCTTCCTTGGCCTTCCCCCTAGATGGGAGGAGTGTTCCCCCTCCGGTCCATGGCCTCCATGGCAGCGGAGGAGCAAGAGCCCCTCCAAGATTGGATCTCTCTCTCTCTCTGTTCTCTTCTATTTCGCGTTCCTGTTTTTTGGCCGAAAACCGTTTCTTATATTCCCGGAGATCCGTAACTCCGATTGCGCTGAGATTTTAACACGATTTCTTTCCGGATATAAGCTTCCTTTCGCTCGAAGTAGAGCTCCAACCTACGTTCCAGGAGGGCACAACCCACCACCACGCGCCTGGGCTACCTGGCACTCCCAGGTGTCTTGTGGTCCCCCGTTTGCGTTGATTCCACCTCCCAAAATTCACATATGTTCCAAAATAACTCTCCATAAATTTTTATTGCATTTGGACTTCGTTTGATATGGATATTCCGCGAAACAAAAAACATGCAAAAAACAGGAACTGGCACTAGGCACTGGATCAATAGGTTAGTCCAATAAATCATATAAAATGTTGCCAAAAGTATGTGAAAGTTGTATAATACTGGAATGAAACAATAAAAAATTATAGATACGACGGAGACGTATCAGCATCCCCAAGCTTAATTCCTGCTTGTCCTCGTGTAGGTAAATGATAAAAAAGATATTTTTTGATGTGGAATGCTACCTAGCATAATCTTGATCATATATCTAATCACGGCATGAATATTAAGACACGAGTGATTCAAATCAATAGTCTATAATTTGACATAAAGACATCAATACTCAGGCATCCCAACAAATAATCATGTCTTTCAAAATATCAACGCTAAAGAAAGCTATCCCTACAAAATCATATAGTCTTGGCATGCTCTGTCTTCTTAACACAAAGTATTTATCATGCACAACCCCGATGAAAAGCCGAGCAATTGGTTCATACTTTTTAACGCGTGTCAGCTTTTTCAACCCTCACGCAATACATGAGCACAAGCCATGGATATAGCACTATGGGCGGAATGGAGTATGATGATAGGGGTAAATATAGAGAAGACAAAAAAGTAAGAAAGTCTCACATCGACGCGGCTAACCAACGGGCTATGGAGATGCCCATCAATTGATATCAATGCGAGGAGTAGGGATTGCCATGCAACGGATGCACTAAGATCTATAAGTGTATGAAAGCTTAATATGAAAACTAAGTGGGTGTGCATCTAACTCTATAATGAAAAATTCCCACTAGTATATGTAAGTGAAAACATAAGAGACTCTCTATATGAAAAACATGTTGCTACTTTGAAGCACAAGTGTGGAATTAGTATGCCCCTTCTCTCTTTGTCTTTTATTTTCTTTTCTTCTTTTTTCTTTCTTTTTTCTTTTTCTTTTCTCTCTCTCTCTCTCTCTCTCTCATTGTCTGGAGTCAGATCCCGACTTGTGGGGGAATCATAGTCTCCATCATCCTTTCCTCACTGGGGCAATGCTCTAATAATGAATAATGATGGTCATCACACATCTATTTACTTACAACTCAAAGGAAATAAAAATTATAACTCGATACCTAGAACAAAGTATGACTTTATATGAATGCCTTTGGCAGTGTACCAGGATATGTGCAATGATCTAGCATAACAACGATATCAAAAAATGGACAAGCCATGGAAATATCATGCTAGCCATCTTACGATCATGCAGAGCAATATGACAATGATTGCTCAAGTCATCAAAACGGAAGCGGTGGAAGTTGCATGGAAATATATCTCGAAATGGCTATGGAAAGGCCATAATAGGTAGGTATGGTGGCTGTTTGAGGAAGATATAATGAGGCTTATGTGTGATCGAGTTTATCATATCACGGGTTTCGATGCACCTATGAAGTTTGCACCACATCTCAAGGTGAGAAAGGGTAATGCACGGTACTATGGAGGCTAGCAAATTGCGGAAGGGTAAGAGTGCGTATAATCCATGGACTCACATTAGTCATAAAGAACACATATACTTATTGCAAAAGTTTATTAAAACTCGAAGCAAAGTACTACTACGCATGCCCCTAGGGGGATAGATTGGTAGGAAAAGACCATCGCTCATCCCCGGCCGCCACTCATAAGGAAGACAATCAATAATAAATCATGCTCCAACTTCATATCATAACGAGAGACTATACGTGCATGCTTCGAGAATCACAAACCTTAACACCAATATTCTTACTAACCACATCCATTTACTAGTACCTTCCACATATTCTATCTCTATATCGCAAAACTATTTCAAGGAATCAAACATATCATATTCAGTGATCCATAAGTTTTACGTAGGATTTCATGACTAACCATGCAAATGACCAATTCTCGTTGAGTCTCTAAATAAATATAAGTGAAGTATGAGAGTTCCATTCTTTCTACAAAATACCATGCTCTAACAAATATAAGTGAAGCAAAAGATCATTCTACAAACAATGATTTTCTATGTGAAGAGAAACAGGCAATCCAAACTTCAAATGATATAAGTGAAGCACATGAAGCATTCTATAAAGCCATACTCAAAAGATATAAGTGAAGTGCAATGAGCATTCTATAAATCAACCATGCACTATCTCATACCAGCATGGTTCATAAAAGAAAAATCAAAACTAAACACCAAAGGCGCTCCAAGATTTGCACATATCACATGAACGAAACAAAAATGAAAACATACCGATACTTGTTGAAGAAAGATGGGATGCCTTCCGGGGCATCCCCAAGCTTAGACGCTTGAGTCTCTTTGGATATTTACTTGGGGTGCCTTGGGCATCCCCAAGCTTGAACTCTTGCCTCTCCTCCTTCTCCTCATATCGAGACCTCCTCGATCTTTGAACACTTCATCCACACAAAACTTAACAGAACACTAGTGAGATCCGTTAGTATAATAAAGCAAATCATAACTTTAAGTACTGTTGCAAACCAATTCATATTTTGTTTTTGCATTGTAGCTACTGTATTATAACTTTTCCATGGTTTATACCACCGATAGAATCGATAGTTTCATCAAAAACAAGCAAAACAATGCATCAAAAACAGAATCTGTCTTAAACAGGATAGTATGTAGTAATCTGAACTCTAACCATACTTCTGGTACTCCAAAAATTCTGAAAAATTAGGGCAAAATAAACAATTTGTATAGAAATACTGTGCAAAAACATTCAGAAACTTTCGATGTTCCAATAAAAAAATGTAAAATAGCGCACTATAGCCAAAGTTTCTGTTTTTGCACCGCACATACCAACAAGCAATCTAATCATCCTAAAGGCAAATCTTGTCACATTATTTTTATAATACAATGGATTTGTACAAGGGGATAATTTTTTTAGAATCTTCATGAAAAATTCTACATTGTTTCCATGAGCATGAACACAAGTGTTCAAGGTCGACCCTCACTTCTCCAATGCATAACTTCCAATCGCTTCTCTTTTGTCGAAATGTTAAGTTCCCCGGAAAATAAACGACTCTCTAAAACTCCCAGATTGTCTTCCTGGCAGCGCTTTCTTGAAATCCATTAAGCTAGGCATAAAGTGCTCAAGTAATGGATCCACCCGGATCCCAAGGTATATCAAAGTCAATTTTAGTTAACAATGATTTAGAATTTATTAGTGAGAACAAAGCAACATAAATCATGCAATGACGAGTCTAACTCTCTTCCTATGCATCGGCATATCATAAAAGAACAATGCATGCACATCAAGTAAAGGCCAATACATAGTATAAGCAATTTCTTGCAATTTTATCGTGTTGGAAACATAGAGAGGCGGAGATGTAGTTCCTCTCTCATAATAATTGCAAGTAGGAGTAGCAAGCACATGCATATTATATTCATCAAAATCATCATGTGTAGTGGTAGAACGCAACCCATCAATGTAATCCTTAATAAGTGCAAACATCTTTGATATAGTGTAGTTTGGAGAATTCAAAAAGATAATAGGACTATCATGTGTGGGTGCAATAGCAACAATTTCATTTTTAACATAAGGAACAATAGAAATTTCATCTCCATAAGCATAATTCATATTGGCATCATGGCCACAAGCATAGCAAGCATCAAGTTCATCAAAAATGGATATTTCAAATGAATCAACTGGATCATAGTAATTATCATATCATTCATACTTCGGTAAGAACGAAGGGATATTAAACAATGTATGAGTTGAAGAGTTACTCTCATTAGAAGGTGGGCATGGGTGATCAATCCGCTCTTCCTTCTTTTGTTCTTCCCTCTCCTCATCATCTTTTTCATCCAATGAGCTCACAGTTTCATCAATTCCTTCTTCCATAGACTCATGCAAAATATTAGTCTCTTCTTGGACAACAGAGACTTTCTCAATAAACGCATCAATATCTGCATTGTATTTATAATTTTCATAGCAATATTTAAGGATGGCAAAATTTTCAGGTCAATAAACAGAATCATCATAATCTTCATATTTTTCAAACATAGATTCAATTTCATAAGCACCCTTAAAAGCAACAAGTTCTTCTATTCGTTCCACATCATAGTAATCATATCTACCATTAGCATAAGAAGCCAAGGTTTCATTATCGCTAAATTCACATAAAAAGGAAAGGTGTGGAGCCTTCATCCTAGAACAATCATGTCTCAAGCATAAATCCCAAGCATACCAATGCAACATATGAATTTGATCCCACAATAGTTTCCTTTTTGAGTCAAGCAATAATCCCTAAAGTATTCACGTTGATCGAATGTGTCTCCCATTATTATGTTGAATGGGGTTTTCTCAGGATTATCAAAGTAGTGCATAATATTTTTCACATAACGAGCATCAAGGGTTTTAGGAGGTTCCCCATCTCCATGAGTAGCAAGTACAACTATTTTTTTTGTATTTCGTGTTCCATATCCATAACTAAAGATAGAGAACAACTTAGGACGGAAAATAAAAACTACTTAGTGATAAAGCAAACAAGCACACACGAGAATATTCACCCCACGCTATTGCTCCCCGGCAATGGCGCCAGAAAAAGGTCTTGGTAACCCACAAGTATAGGGGATTGTTTGTAGCCTTTTTCAATAAATAGGAGTGTCGAACCCAACAAGGAGCTAAAGGTAGAACAAATATCCCCTCAAGTTCTATCGTCCAGTGGAGCATGATCGGAACCAATCCGAGTGACTGCCTTAAGCGAGCACAATGGGAACATAAGTTCCCACTGGGCCCACACAAAGACCCGATCCAAAAGACTCCAGATGGGGCCCACCTGCTTATTCGTCCACGTGAATCTATGTAACATCCCAAATTTTCAATTTGGAATGTTATACATTAGATCATCTTTGCATATCATATTTTTATTGCATTTTGGCTTGATCCTAGAAATTCTACGCAACTCAAGGACCCACGGAGAGAGTTGGGGATTTCGTAAATTTTCATATTTGAGTTTTCTCAAATTTTGAAAAAAAGAGGATCGTTTGATTTTAATTATTTTCTCTTCGAATATTTCTTTTATGAAAATAAAAGAGAGGGGATAAAATGACTTCCCCAAAATAAAGAAATATTGGATATTTAATATTAAAATCAAATAAGAATTTATTCAGAGTTTTATCGCTATTTTATTTGAATTAGGAAAAAAATGCGTTTTTCAGAATTGAATTATAGGCCCAAATAAATGTTCACCTTGTCCGGTATATTTTTAGAGGACGGGGAAAATTTATTTCAGGATTTTTGGAGTCCGTTTAGTATTTCTTTTCTTCGTTTTTCTGCGCGTCGAAATTATTAAAAAAAAAGAGTCAACCGCCTTACCGGGCCGTGTCCAACTAGGACACTGCACCCCGGCCGGCCTTTTTAAGGCCGAGGCCCGAGCCGCCCCAGCCCCTAACCCTAACGCGCCGCCCCGCCTCAAAATCCGCGCCGCCGCCCCGCCCCTGTCGCCGCCGACGCCGGAGCCCGCCGCCCCGACGCCACCCCGCCGCCCGTCGCCGGAGTTCGCCGCCGCCGCCGTCCCGATCCGCGAGGTAGCCGTCGGTTTTATTCTAAAAAAACCGTTGGTTTTTATACGAAAACCTAGATGCGTTTTTTTAGATTGGTTTTTTCGGTTTAGTTATTTAGCGAACGCCCGTTCGTACGTTTGTTTTAACGAACGGTTTTCACCCGTTAACCGCAGATAGCGAACGTTCGTTCGTTAGCCTGTTCGTCAGTTTTCTTTTTCCAGGGTTTTTCCGTGATTATTTTCGATCGTGATTTCTGCCCTGATTTTCGTTTTAGTTTATCTTTTCGCTCGTTTATCGGAATCAGGCAATTCAAGCGCCTAGATCTTCGTCTCGAAGCCCTCTTTCTGTTTAACCAACTTGAACAAGATTTTGGTACTATAAAATTTGAGTTAAGTCCAGATTAGTAAACGGATCTTGTTTCTAAAGCAGTTTGAGTTCTGTTGCTTCGTTTGTTTTGATTCTTTTTGCAAACCGGAGTTCTTAAGTTGAACTTTCTGGTTAAATCTCTTATTTGAGTTTTACCCGTGCTTCTTGTTGAGTGCTTATTGTATGCTTGTTTGTTTGCGATAGAGTACTCGGAGTGCGAAGCGTGCTACTACGAGTCTCTAGGTTTCGCGGATCATCCGCAAGGCAAGTAACACTTTGATCATACCTCTTTTCTACCCAGTTTTATTGCATTAGATCAATCCTCAAACAATTGCATGGTTAGGATCTGATTAACTCGTGGGTTTTGGGAAGTAGATGAGGTAGTACCTATTTACCTGTTTATTATCAAACCTATGGGAGTTACTTCTACGTTGCTTATATTGCTATGCTATGCTCGTAGACGTGGATTGGGTTTGAGTGTATCCATGACAGATGTGAGATTGTTAATTAATGGTTCAACTTAAGGTGGCGACTTAAATACACATCTGGGTGGATTGCTTGTGGGCACCTGGAGAATCCAGTGTTGTCCTAGGATATCCCGGAGGACCCGTGTGATCATCCTACGGTCCGCCACCCAGGCTCAAAGGGATGATAAGATTATTCATGCTAGAAACTTCCGTGTGCAGCCACAAGCAAATATGGGCTCTGGCATAGTTGAGTAAGTTGCGTGAAGCTCTTGAAGAGGTAGACTAGCAGATGTAGTGGGTTGTAGGTGGTACTGTCTATCCGGAGTAGAGAGTTAATGCTTCAGAAAGACTGTGTCTCGAATCTCCGACCATGGATGTATTCAAGTCTTGTGGGGAAAAGTGCGCAAACCTCTGTAGAGTGACTAAACTAATCATGGTTAGCCGTGTCCCCGGTTATGGACGTCTTGAATATCTAGTTCTTGGATTATCATGTTGATCTCATCACACTTAATATAATTTGATTGGGTTTAATGATGATGCTTAATTGGGATTGAGTTGGAGGAACCTTCTCAATGTTTAACAACCACCATGATAGTTAAATAAAATTTATTCCTTTGTTGTAGGGGAAAATTGGCTTTACGCAAAACTGTAACCATAGAGCTTTCCACTAGCCAAATATGCATGTAGTGATAGCATTTATTCTGTTCATTACTCTCTTGTGTTACATTGCCAACATATTCCATGTGCTGACCCGTTTCGGGCTGCAACGTTCATGTTGCAGACTTTTCAGAGGACGAGTAAGGTGCCATAGGTCGTTGTCTTTCACTCAGTGATGCCGTTGGAGTTGATGGACTCACTTTATCTTCCAAGCCTTCCGCTGTTATCGATTTTAGATGGCCTTAAGCCATATTATTGTAATAAGTTCTCTTTTGAGACATTCGATGTAATAAGTGTGTGATTGCTACTCTGTTATAAATCCTCAAGTACTGTGCGTGTCAGCATTACCGATCCAGGGATGACACTGATGCACAGAGATCAGACTGTTTGAGGTCTGGTCGCTACAAGATGGTATCAGAGCACACGTTGACTGTAGGACAAGACCACTAAGATAAAGCCCTAGATCACTAATCTCTTCTCATTTTTGACTCCCCTCCCTTTTCTACTCTTTAGGATGGCGGATGCAAGGAACAAGTTTGCACAACCGGATGAAGATACACCTTTTGGACGACACTTGAAGGAAGTCACTAGATACCTGAACATCGGAATACCAAGTTTCACCGGGACCTACATCGCCACTTTACCAGAAGAGGAGCGTTGGATGATTCGAGTTCAAGTTCCAGGAAGGACGTTCATGCCAGTCACTGAGCCCATAGAGTTTTCATTTGATGCACCAACCTGGAGTCTAGGAAAGAGCATGGCAGCCCACATCACCATGGGACGCATTGGAGAAGTTTACCACAAGGATCTCAAGGATACTATCTACCATATTTGTGGGCACCGAGATGAGCAATGGGAGATGAACAGCACCAGGAAGGATAGATCTATTGCATCTTTCATCCAGGAGTTAAACCAGCACATTTGTCGCCAGGAGAACCAGATGTGCGCAGGCAGGATAGATCTGAAGAAGGCAATGACCAGGATCATGGAGCTGGAGGAAGAACTCAAGTCTACACGTGATGGATACGAGGAGGAAATGACGATACTCGTGGAGAAGAATGATGATCTGACAAGGAAGCTAGGAGTATTCATGGGAGACCCCGCGCCAGGAGGAGAAGACGACGATTCCACTTGCTCGGAGAACTACATCATCATCGACAACACCGACTCAGACCTCGACGATAGCGATAATGACTTTGTTGATGAAGCTGGAGCAGACATTATGGAATCTTCCACCGATCAATTTTTCTAGTCGACGACCATATCAATAGTAGTTTTCCCCCATGTATATAGCTTAGTCCGAGCACTTTTGTAATGATAGTTAGACAGACTGTATGCCCTTGTTTTGAAGTGATATGTTTGTGTTTGTCTCATGTGCATATGGGTAGTGTTTTCCCTCTAGACCTCATTCTATTCTGTTTTCTCACCTTTTCTAAACCCATTAGATGCCTCCGAGACGCGACAATGGATTTGCTTTCCCACCGGAGCCCACTCAGTTGATCCAGCAGCAGAATGCATTGATGCAGATACTAGTCCAGAATCAGAGTCAGGGGAACAACAACAACAACCCACCACCACCACCACCTGTTGATCACTTAGCCCGTTTTCTAAGGCTGAATCCACCGGTGTTCTCCAGTAGCACCGAGCCGATAGTTGCAGATGATTGGCTCCCCAAGATTGGAAGGGAGTTGACCACTGCAGGATGCACAGATGCGGAGAGAGTGCGTTTTGCCGCACATCAGCTTGATGGACCCGCAACATCATGGTGGAAGAATTTCACAGCCACTTACCCCATCGACACTGTCACATGGGACAAGTTTCAGCAAGCTTTTCGCACTGCCCATGTTTCAGCGGGAGCTATGGCCATGAAGAAGCGCGAATTTCGGAATTTGTGCCAAGGAGGACGCACAATGGGCCAGTATGTGGATGATTTTAGTAAGCTAGCACGTTATGCCCCAGATGACGTTGCTACGGATGCAGCTAAGCAGGAGAAGTTTCTAGAAGGACTGAATGATGAGCTGAGCATGCAGTTGATGGTGGCAACCTTCAACAACTACCAGGAGTTGGTAGATAGATCTCTCATGATTGAAGGGAAGCAACAGCAGATTGACAACCGCAAGAGGAAGTATGGGCAAGGCTAGTATAATTCTGGAGCTCAGCAGTCAAGAACTCGGGAGGACCCCTTCAACATAACCATGGAAGTCACAATCACAATGGAGGGAGTTCGCATAACCATAGTGGCCCCAAGAACGGAAATGGTAATGGAGGAATCAACGGTCAGAACCGTTCCAACCCAGCAATGCCCGCCAAGAAGGATCTAAGTCACATTACTTGTTTCAAGTGCGGGAAGAATGGACATTATGCCACGGAGTGTTCTGAATCAAAGTGTAGTGACCAGACCTCAAATGGCCAGTGCTGCTGTGCACCAGTGTCATCCCTGGATCAGTAATGCTGACACGCACAATACAAATGGAGGATTTATAACAGAGTAGCAATCACACACTTATTACATCGAATAACTCCGAAGAGTTTGAGTATGATAAACATGGCTTAAGGCCATCTAACACGATAACATCGGAAGACTTGGAAGATAAGTGAGTCCATCACTCCAGCGGCATCACTGAGTATAAGACCACGACCTAAAGCACCTTACTCGTCGTCTGAAAAGTCTGCAACATGAAACGTTGTAGCCCGGAAACGGGTCAGCACATAGAATATGCTGGCAAAGTAACACATAGAGAGTAATGAACAATAATAATGCTATACTACATGCATATATGGCTGGTGGAAAGCTCTATGGTTACAGTTTTGCGAAAAGCCAATTTTATCCTACTTCAAAGGAATAAATTTTATTTAACTATCATGGTGGTTGAAACATTGAGAAGGTACCTCCAACTCAATCCCAATTAAGTATCATCTTTAACCCAACAAAATTAATTATAAGAATCACGGTGATGAGATTCAAATGATAATCCAAGTACTAGATACTCAAGTTGTCCATAACCGGGGACACGGCTAACCATGATTAGTTTGTACACTCTGCAGAGGTTTGCGCACTTTTCCCCACAAGACTCGATCGCCTCCTCTTGATTCTCGCACTACATGATGTTTGAGAAACGGATGACCGAGACACGGTCTTTCAGAAACAATCACTCTTTACTCTGGATGGACCGGTACACCTACTTTCCCCTACATCTGCTAGTCCACCTCTTCAAGAGATCTTGTAACCTACTCAACTATGCTAGAGCCCATAATAGCTTGTGGCTGCACACGGAAGTTTCTAGCATGAATAATCTTATGATCCCTTTGAGCCTGGGTGGCGGACCTTATACATACAGACAACACTGGGTTCTCCAGGTGCCTCAATCCACCCAGATGTGAGTTTTAGTTGCCACCTTAAGTTGAACCATTATTAAACATCTCACATCTGTCATGAATGTCACTCAAACCCAATCCACGTCTACGAGCATAGCAATAATAAAAGCAACGTAGAAGTAACTCCCAAGGGTTTGATAAGAAAACAGGTAATAGGTACTACCTCAACTACTTCTCAATACCCACAGTTTAATTAGATCCTAATCATGCAAGTGTTTGAGGAAAACAGATCTAATGCAATAAAACTGGGTATGAACGGGGTATGATCAAAGTGTTACTTGCCTTGCTGATGATCCGCAAAACCTAGGGAGTCGAAGTAACAAGCGGCACACTCCGGGTACTCTATCGCAAACAAACAAGCATACAATCAGTACTCATCTAATGCACGGGTAAAACTCGAATGAAAGAACCAACCAGAAAGTTCAACTTAAGAACTCCGGTTTGCAAAAAGAATCAACTCGAAAGAAGCAACGAAAGTCAAACGGCGAAAGAAAGAAACTTCGTTTGCTAATCTGGATCTAGGTCAAATTTTACTGTAACAAAAACTTGTTTGAGTAGATTAAACGGAAAGAGAATTTCGAGACGAAACTCTAGGCGCTTGAATCGCCTGATTCCGATAAATGAGCGAGAAAATAAACAGAATCGAAGATTTGATCAGAGATCGAATCTGAGAAAATAACGAGAAAATCCGACGAAAAGAAAAACGGACGAACGGTTAAATAACGGACGTTCGTTAACAGAGAAAAACCGACGAACGTGTTCGTTAAAACGAACGGTTCGGTAAACGCTCGCAAAATAATAAAACCGAAAAAAAACCGATCTAGGGTTTTTTTAAACGAAGGGTTTTTTTTTTAAAACGAAAACCAGCAAAGGTCAACGGCATCGGGCAGTACCTCGTCGGGCTACTCCGGCGAGGGGCTCCGGCGGGCTCCGGGCTCGGGCGCGGCTCGGGGGTCGGGGGGGCGCGAGGGGCGGCGGCTCCGGCGACGAACGGGCGGCGGCGGGCGCGACTCCGGCGGCGGCGGCGGTGAGATGCGGGCGGCGGCGGGCTCGGCGGTGAGGGCGGCGGCGGCGGCTTGCGGGTTGAGGGAGAGAGAGGGGGGCTATTTAAGGAGGGGGGGTCCGAAGCTTGGGGAAGGGGGCGGCCGGGGCGGACTCCGGCGGCGGCTCGGCGTCGTGCGGGAAGAGGAGAGGCGCGAGGCGGGCCGGCGCTCGGCTGGGCTTCGGCCCGGTCGGGCGTCGCGCTTTTTTGTTTTTTAAATAAGTTCCACGGAAAATAATACGTAGAAATAAATAAAAATTGGAAAAATATGAAATAAATTTTCCCCATCTAGTTAGAAAATCTAGAATAGGGTGAACATTTTTTTAAAATCCAAATAAATATTTTGAAAACATGCAATATTTTTAATGCAATAAAAATTGCAAATAAAATCCAAATAATGATTTTAACATTTTTCCTCCAGTATTTCAATTGTTTTGGAGAAGTCATGTTTTCTCCTCTCGTTTTATTTTAAAGTGAAATATTTTCCGGAGAGAAAAATAATTAAAACCAAAATCCTCGTCTTATTATTTGATGAAAATGAAATATGAAAATTTGAGAAAATCCCCAACTCTCTCCGAGGGTCCTTGAGTTGCTTAGGATTTATGGAGGATTTGTCAAAATGCAATAAAACATGATATGCAATGATGATCTATGTATAACATACCAAATTGAAAATTTGGGATGTTACAAACCTACCCCCCTTAAGATGAATCTCGCCCTCGAGATTCGGGTTGGCTAGAAAACAGGTGGGAGTGGTCTTTCCGTAGATCTTCCTCTCGCTCCCAGGTGGCTTCATCTTCTGTGTGGTGACTCCACTGAACTTTGCAAAACTTGATAACCTTGCTGCGGGTAACTCGGCTGGCATACTCGAGAATCTTAACTGGTTTCTCCTCATAAGTCAAATCACTTTCCAACTGAATCGCTTCTAGTGGCACAGTATCTCTCAGTGGTATCTCAGCCATCTCTGCGTGGCACTTCTTCAACTGCGAAACGTGAAATACATCATGTACTCCAGACAATCCTTCGGGCAATTCCAACTTGTAAGCAACTTCTCCCATACGTTCCAACACTCTGTATGGTCCGATAAAACGGGGCGCTAACTTTCCTTTAACTCCAAAGCGCTTCACTCCACGAAGTGGTGATACTCGAAGATACACTCTGTCTCCGATTTCGTGAACTGTCTCCTTTCGTTTAGAATCGGCATAGCTCTTCTGTCTGGACTGGGCTACCTTGAGCCTATCGTGAATCATCCTCACTTTCTGTTCAGACTCCTTAATCAAATCTGGTCCAAACAACTGACGGTCTCCAACCTCGTCCCATAACAACGGTGTTCTACACCTCCTTCCGTACAAGGCTTCGAAAGGGGCCATCTTCAAACTGGTCTGATAACTGTTGTTATACGAAAACTCTGCATACGGCAAATTGTCGTCCCAACTAGATCCATAATCTAGTGCGCAAGCTCTCAACATGTCCTCCAAAATCTGGTTGACTCTCTCGGTCTGTCCATCTGTCTGCGGGTGAAAAGCTGTACTGAATTCCAGCCTGGTTCCCAATGTTTCATGTAACTGCTTCCAAAATTTTGAGGTAAATTGGGTTCCTCTGTCTGATACAATGGTCCTTGGAACTCCATGCAAACATACGATCCTGGTCATGTATATCTTTGCCAACTTAGCACTGGTGTAAGTGGTCTTCACTGGAATGAAATGAGCCACTTTCGTCAATCGATCAACTACAACCCATATCAAGTCATAGCCTGAACGAGTCCTGGGTAATCCGGTGATAAAATCCATGCCTATTTTATCCCACTTCCATTCAGGTATCGGCAATGGCTGTAGCAATCCTGCTGGCTTCTGATGCTCTGCCTTCACTCTCTGACATACATCACAAACTGCTACATACTCCGCAATATCCTTCTTCATTCCGGTCCACCAGAAAGTATTCTTCAAATCCAAATACATCTTGGTATTCCCTGGGTGAATCGAGTACGGTGAATCATGGGCTTCTTGCAAAATCAACTTCCTGATCTCCGGATCATTTGGCACATATACGCGGTCCTCGAACCATAAGGTATCGTGCTCATCCTCACGAAATCCCTTGGCTTTTCCTTTGCTCATCTTCTCCTTTATCTCTTCAATCTCCTTGTCTGTCTTCTGAGCTTCTCTGATTCTTTCCATCAAGGTAGACTGAATCTCCAATGTCGCTTAATAGCCTCTTGGGACTATCTCCAAACATAACTCGTGAAGGTCCTCGGCTATCTCCTGAGGTAATTCTCCTGTCATGAGGGTGTTGACATGACTCTTGCGGCTCAACGCGTCTGCTACTACGTTAGCCTTTCCAGGGTGATAATGCAATCTCATATCATAATCTTTAATGAGCTCCAACCATCTTCTCTGTCTGAGATTTAACTCCTTCTGCGTGAAAATATACTTCAAACTCTTGTGATCCGTGTACACCTCACAATGGTTTCCGATGAGAAAATGTCTCCATGTTTTCAATGCATGCACCACGGCTGCTAATTCCAAATCATGCGTAGCATAATTCTTCTCATGGGGTTTAAGTTGTCGTGAAGCATATGACACAACCCTTCCTTCCTGCATAAGCACTGCTCCAAGTCCTCGACGAGAAGTGTCGCAATAAACTTCATAGTCCTTGCGTTGATCGGGCAGAATCAACACTGGTGATGTAACCAATCGTTTCTTCAACTCCTGGAAACTATCTTCACATTCCTCAGTCCAATTGAATTGGGTGTCCTTCTTCAATAGCTCAGTCATGGCTTAGCAATCTTCGAGAAATTCTCGATGAATCTCCGGTAGTATCCTGCAAGTCCAAGAAAACTCCGGATTTCTCCAACCGTCGTGGGTGATTCCCAACTTGTCACCGTGTCAACCTTGGCAGGGTCTACTGCTATTCCTTCTCCAGAAATAACATGTCCAAGGAATCCAACTTCCTTCAGCCAAAACTCACATTTGCTGAACTTGGCATATAACTGATGTTCTCTGAGCTTCTCAAGTACCAATCGTAAATGCTCCTCATGCTCTTCTTCATCCTTGGAAAAGATTAAAATATCATCAATGAACACCACGACGAACTTATCCAAAAACTCCATAAACACTTTGTTCATCAGGTTCATGAAATAGGCAGGTGCGTTAGTCAGTCCAAATGACATAACGGTATACTCATACAATCCATATCTGGTGGTAAATGCCGTCTTGGGTATATCCTGCTCTCGAATCTTTAACTGATGGTATCCTGATCGTAAATCGATCTTGGAAAATACTTTAGCTCCTTGCAAGCGGTCAAACAAATCATTGATCATCGGCAGTGGGTACTTGTTTTTGATGGTCACTTCATTCAATCCTCGGTAATCAACAACCATCCTCAGCGATCCATCTTTCTTCTCCACTAGAAGTACTGGTGATCCCCAAGGTGACGAACTTGGGCGAATATATCCTTTATCCAGTAACTCCTTGATCTGCTTCTTAATTTCCTCCAAATCCTTTGCGGGCATCCTGTACGGTCTCTTAGATATTGGCCCTGTGCCTGGCAAAAGTTCAATCAAAAACTCAATGTCTCTATCTGGTGGCATGCCTGGCAACTCTTCTGGAAATACATCCGGATAATCCTTCACCACTGGTACTTCCTCCTGTACAACTCCTGACAAGGAATTCACTTGAGTCCTCTTCGGCATATGCCGGGATACATACTTGATCCTTTTTCCTTCCGGGGTGGTAAGCAAAATCGTCTTGCTGGCACAATCGATGTTTCCTCCATACAACGATAGCCAATCCATTCCCAAAATCACATCCAAACCTTGTGATTCCAAAACAATGAGGTCTGAGGGGAAAACATGCCTACCAATGGCCAACGGTATCTGAAAACATCCTTGGGTGGCCATATACTCCGCTCCTGGCGAGGTTACTAACATAGGGCTTTTGAGAACTTGGGTGGACATCTTAAACTTGTTTACGAATCCCCTTGATATGTATGAATGCGATGCACTAGTATCGAAAAGAACAGTTGCAGTAAATGACTTAACCAAAAACTTACCTATTACTGCATCAGGCTAAGCTTCAACCTCCTCCACGCTCACGTGGTTCACATGTCCTTTGTTGAACGGGTTCGACTTCTTCCCAGAGCTTCCATTGCCATTTCCATTTTGGGCTTCGGGACAATCAGTAGCATAATGTCCCGTCTTTTGGCACTTGAAACAAGTAATGTGACTTAGATCTCTCTTGGTTGGGGTAGATGGGTTGGTACGGCTCTGTCCGTTTCCTCCTCCATTCCCATTACCATTCTTGGAGCCATTATGGTGGTGCGAATTACCTCCTCCATGGGTATGCTGAAACTGTCCTCCCGACTTCGGGGTAAATCGTGGCTTCTGCTGGGCTCCAGAATTGTACTTCCCTTGTCCATACTTCCTCTTACGATTTTCAATCTGCTGTTGCTTCCCTTCAATCATGAGAGCTCTATCTACCAGCTCCTGGTAGTTGTTGAAGGTTGCTACCATCAACTGCATACTCAGTTCATCATTCAGTCCTTCCAAGAATTTCTCCTGCTTGGCAGCATCTGTAGCAACGTCATCTGGTGCATAACGTGCTAACTTACTAAATTCCTCCACATACTGGCCTACGGTGCGTCCTCCTTGGCGTAGGTTACAAAACTCACGCTTCTTCATAGCCATAGCTCCTGCTAAAACATGAGCTGTACGGAAAGCTTGCTGAAACTGGTCCCATGTGACAGTGTCAATAGGGTGCGTGGCTGTATAATTCTCTCACCATGATGCTGCGGGTCCATCAAGCTGATGTGCGGCAAAACGCACTCTTTCCGCATCTGTGCATCCTGCAGTGGTCAACTCCCTTCCAACTTTGCGGAGCCAATCATCTGCAACAATCGGCTCGGTGCTACTGGAAAACACCGGCGGGTTTAGCCTTAAGAAGCGGGCTAAGTGATCAACAGGTGGTGGTGGCGGTGGGTTGTTGTTGTTGTTGTTGCCTTGGTTCTGCACTAACACTTGCATCAGGGCATTCTGTTGCTGAATCAACTGGGTGATCTCTGGCGGGAAAACAAATCCGGTGTCGCGTCTCGGAGGCATCTGATAGGTTTAGAAAAGATGAGAGTTAAGAATAGAATGAGGTCTAGAGAGAAAACACTACCCATATGCTCATGAGACAAATTCAATCAATATCACTCAATCAAATCAAACAGGGCAAAACAATCGATCTAACTAGCGTTACAAAGTGCTTGAACTATACTATTAAATGGGGGAAAACTACTACTAATATGGTGGTCTACTAGAAATTCTGATCCGTTGAAGACTCCATGATGTCTGCTCGAGCTTCATCAATCCATTCGTCTTCACTTGGTTCCGAGTCGGTGTCGTCGATGATGATGTAGTTATCCGGACAAGTGCATTCATCGACTTCTGCTTTTGGCACTGGATTTCCAACGAATGCTCCAATCTTATTCTCCAGGTCGTCAATCTTCCCTACTAGTGCGTTGATTTCCTCCAAGTAATCTTCGCGTGTAGCCTTGAGTTCTTCTTGGAGTTCCTTGATCTTCGTTAATGCCTTCTTCAGTTCTTCCTTGTCCATGCACATCTGGTTCTCCTGGCGATGAATATGTTGGTTCTGCTCCTGGATGAAAGCTGCAATTGATCCATCCTTCTTGGTCTTGATCATCTCCCATTGCGCGTCTCGACGTCCACAAATCTGATAAATTGTATCCTTAAGCTCCTGGTGGTAGACTTCTCCAATGCGTCCCATGGCGATGTGTGCGGCCATGCTCTTCCCTAAACTCCAAGTTGGTGCTTCGAAAACCAATCTCATGGGTTCCGTAATTGGCATAAACGTCCTTCCTGGAATGATAACTTGAATCTTCCAGCTCTCCTCTTCAGGTAAAGTGGCGTTGTAGGTTCCGGTGATGCTTGGTATTCCTATGTTCAAGTACTTGGTGACTTCCTTCAAGTGTCGACCAAACGGCGTGTCTTCATCTGGTTGCATGAACTTGCTCCTTGCATTCGCCATTCCTAAAAGAGTAGAAAGTGGAGAGGGGTCAGAAATGAGAAGAGAGAAGCTTCTAGGGCTTAAGCTTAGTGGTCGTGTCCTATAGTCAGCGTGTGCTCTGATACCAACTTTGTAGCGACCAGACCTCAAATGGCCTGTGCTGCTGTGCACCAGTGTCATCCCTGGATCAGTAATGCTGACACGCACAGTACAAATGGAGGATTTATAACAGAGTAGCAATCACACACTTATTACATCGAATAACTCCGAAGAATTTGAGTATGATAAACATGGCTTAAGGCCATCTAACACGATAACAGCGGAAGACTTGGAAGATAAGTGAGTCCATCACTCCAGCGGCATCACTGAGTATAAGACCACGACCTAAAGCACCTTACTCGTCGTCTGAAAAGTCTGCAACATGAAACGTTGCAGCCCGGAAACGGGTCAGCACATAGAATATGCTGGCAAAGTAACACATAGAGAGTAATGAACAACAATAATGCTATACTACATGCATATATGGCTGGTGGAAAGCTCTATGGTTACAGTTTTGTGAAAAGCCAATTTTATCCTACTTCAAAGGAATAAATTTTATTTAACTATCATGGTGGTTGAAACATTGAGAAGGTACCTCCAACTCAATCCCAATTAAGTATCATCTTTAACCCAACAAAATTAATTATAAGAATCACGATGATGAGATTCAAATGATAATCCAAGTACTAGATACTCAAGTTGTCCATAATCGGGGACACGGCTAACCATGATTAGTTTGTACACTCTGCAGAGGTTTGCGCACTTTTCCCCACAAGACTCGATCGCCTCCTCTTGATTCTCGCACTACATGATGTTTGAGAAACGGATGACCGAGACACGGTCTTTCAGAAACAATCACTCTTTACTCTGGATGGACCGGTACACCTACTTTCCCCTACATCTGCTAGTCCACCTCTTCAAGAGATCTTGTAACCTACTCAACTATGCTAGAGCCCATAATAGCTTGTGGCTGCACACGGAAGTTTCTAGCATGAATAATCTTATGATCCCTTTGAGCCTGGGTGGCGGACCTTATACATACAGACAACACTGGGTTCTCCAGGTGCCTCAATCCACCCAGATGTGAGTTTTAGTTGCCACCTCAATCCACCCAGTGCTTCTAGTGGAGAAGAAGGATGGATTGTTGAGGATGGTTGTTGATTATCGAGGATTGAATGAAGTAACAATCAAGAACAAGTACCCATTGACGATGATCAATGATTTGTCTGACCAGTTGCAAGGAGCTAAAGTATTTTCCAAGATCGATCTGCGATCAGGGTACCACCAGCTGAAGATTCGAGAGCAGGATATACCTAAGAGAGCTTTTACCACAAGGTACGGGCTATATGAGTATATCGTTTATGTCATTTGGACTGACTAACGCACCTGCCTATTTCATGAACATGATGAACAAGGTGTTTATGGAGTTTTTGGATAAGTTCGTCGTGGTGTTCATTGATGATATTCTGGTCTACTCGAAGAATGAAGAGGAGCATAAGGAGCATTTGAGTTTGGTACTTGGGAAGCTCAGAGAACATCAGTTATATGCCAAGTTCAGCAAGTGTGAGTTTCGGTTGAAGGAAGTTGGATTCCGCGGACATGTTATATCCGGAGAAGGAATAGCAGTAGACCCTACCAAGGTTGTCACTGTGACAAATTGTGAAGCACCCACGTCAGTTGGAGAGATCCGGAGTTTTCTTAGACTCGCAGGATACTACAGGAGGTTCATTGAGAATTTCTCGAAGATTGCAAAGCCCATGACGGAGTTGTTGAAGGACACCAAGTTCAAATGGACTAAGGAATGTGAGGCCAGTTTTCAAGAGTTGAAGAAACATTTGGTTACCGCCCCAGTGTTGATTCTTCCAGATCAACGCAAGGATTACCAGGTGTACTGCAACGCTTCTGGTCGAGGACTTGGAGCAGTGCTTATGCAGGAGGGAAGAGTTGTTTCATATGCCTCACGACAGCTTAAACCCCATGAGTTGAATTATGCTACCCATGATTTGGAGTTAGCAGCCGTAGTGCATGCGTTGAAGACATGGAGACATTTTCTCATCAGAAACCATTGTGAGGTGTGCACGGATCACAAGAGTTTGAAGTATATCTTCACGCAGAAGGAGTTGAATCTCAAGCAGAGGAGATGGTTGGAGCTCATTAAGGATTATGATATGAAGTTGCATTATCATCCCGGAAAGGCTACTATAGTAGCCGATGCGTTGAGCCGCAAGAGTCATGTCAATACACTCATGACTCGAGAGTTACCCAAGGAGTTAGCAGAGGATCTTCGTGAGCTATGTTTGGAAATTGTTCCGAGAGGTTATGTAGCAGCATTGGAGATTCAGTCTACTTTGATGGATAAGATCCGAGAAGCTCAGAAGTCAGACAAGGAGATTGCCGAGATAAAGGAAAGGATGAGCAAAGGAAAGGCTAAAGGATTTCGTGAGGATGAACAAGATATCTTATGGTTTGAGGACCGCGTATATGTGCCTAATGATCAGGAGATCAGGAAGTTGATTCTGCAGGAGGCCCATGATTCGCCGTATTCGATTCACCCAGGAAATAAAAAGATGTATCTGGATTTGAAGGACAGTTTCTGGTGGACCGGAATGAAGAAGGATATTGCGGAGTATGTAGCAGTTTGTGATGTACGTCAGAGAGTGATGGCAGAACATCAGAAGCCAGCTGGATTGTTACAGCCATTGCCGATACCCGAATGGAAGTGGGATAAGCTAGGCATGGATTTTATCACGGCATTGCCCAGGACTCGTTCAGGCTATGACTCGATATGGGTTGTAGTCGATCGTTTGACGAAGGTAGCTCATTTCATCCCAGTGAAGACCACTTACACCAGTGCTAAGTTGGCAAAGATATACATCACCAGGATCGTATGTTTGCATGGAGTTCCGAGGACCATTGTATCAGATAGAGGAACCCAGTTTACCTCCAAGTTTTGGAATCAGTTGCATGAGACTTTGGGAACTAGGTTAGAGTTCAGTACAGCCTTTCATCCACAGACAGATGGACAGACTGAGAGAGTCAATCAGATTCTGGAGGACATGTTGAGATCTTGTGCGCTAGACTATGGATCTAGTTGGGACGACAATTTGCCAAATGCAGAGTTCTCTTACAACAACAGCTATCAAGCCAGTTTGAAGATGGCCCCTTTCGAAGCATTCTACGGAAGGAGGTGCAGGACACCGTTGTTATGGGATGAAGTTGGACACCGTCAGTTGTTTGGACCAGATTTGATTAAAGAATCTGAAGAGAAGGTTAAACTGATTCGCGATAGACTCAAGGTAGCCTAGTCCAGGCAGAAGAGTTATGCGGATTCTAAACGTAAGGAGACAGTTTACGGAGTCAGAGACAGAGTGTATCTTCGTGTGTCCCCACATCGAGGAGTTAAGCATTTTGGAGTTAAGGGAAAGTTAGCACCACGTTTTGTGGGACCATACAAGGTTTTGGAACATATGGGAGAAGTTGCTTACAAGTTGGAATTGCCCGAAGGATTGTCAGGAGTTCACGATGTGTTCCACGTTTCCCAGTTGAAGAAGTGCCACGCAGAGATGGCTGATATTCCTCTGAGAGATACAGTGCCACTGGAAGCGATTCAGTTGGATAGCGATTTGACCTACGAGGAGAAACCAGTGAAGATTCTTGAGTTTGCCAGCCGAGTCACACGCAGTAAGGTTATCAAGTTCTGCAAAGTTCAGTGGAGCCACCATACCGAGGATGAAGCCACCTGGGAACGAGAGGAAGACCTACGAAAGGCTCACCCTCACCTATTTTCTAGCCAACCCGAATCTCGAGGGCGAGATTCATCTTAAGGGGGGGTAGGTTTGTAACATCCCAAATTTTCAATTTGAAATGTTATACATTAGATCATCTTTGCATATTATATTTTTATTGCATTTTGGCTTGATCCTAGAAATTCTACGCAACTCAAGGACCCACGGAGAGAGTTGGGGATTTCGTAAATTTTCATATTTGAGTTTTCTCAAATTTTGAAAAAAAGAGGATCGTTTGATTTTAATTATTTTCTCTTCGAATATTTCTTTTCTAAAAATAAAAGAGAGGGGATAAAATGATTTCCCCAAAATAAAGAAATATTGGAGATTTAATATTAAAATCAAATAAAAATTTATTCGGAGTTTTATCGCTATTTTATTTGAATTAGGAAAAAATGCGTTTTTCAAAATTGAATTATAGGCCCAAATAAATGTTCATGTTGTCCGCTATATTTTTAGAGGACGGGAAAATTTATTTCAGGATTTTTGGAGTCCGTTTAGTATTTCTTTTCTTTATTTTTCTGCGCGTTGGAATTATTTAAAAAAAAGAGTCAACCGCCTTACCGGGCCGTGTCCGACTAGGACAGTGCACCCGGCCGGCCTTTTTAAGGCCGAGGCCCGAGCCGCCCCAGCCCCAAACCCTAGCATCCCGCCCCGGCTTGAAATCCGCGCCACCGCCGCCGGATTCGCCGCTGCCCCGCCGCCGGAGTTCGCCGACGCCGCCGTCCCGATCCGCGAGGTAGCCGTCGATTTTATTCTAAAAAACCATTGGTTTTTATACAAAAACCTAGATGCGTTTTTTATAGATCATTTTTTTGGTTTAGTTATTTAGCGAATGCCCGTTCGTACGTTCGTTTTAACGAACGGTTTTCACCCGTTAACCGCAGATAGCGAACGTTCGTTCGTTAGCCTGTTCGTTAGATTTCTTTTTCCAGGGTTTTTCCGTGATTATTTTCGATCGTGATTTCTACCCTCATTTTCGTTTTAGTTTATCTTTTCGCTCGTTTATCGGAATCAGGCGATTCAAGCACCTAGATCTTCATCTCGAAGCCCTCTTTCTGTTTAACCAACTTGAACAAGATTCGAGTACTATAAAATTTGACTTAAGTCCAGATTAGTAAACGGATCTTGTTTCTAAAGCAGTTTGAGTTTTGTTGCTTCATTTGTTTTGATTCTTTTTGCAAACTGGAGTTCTTAAGTTGAACTTTCTGGTTAGATCTCTTATTTGAGTTTTACCCGTGCTTCTTGTTGAGTGCTTATTGTATGCTTGTTTGTTTGCAATAGAGTACTCGGAGTGCAAAGCATGCTACTACGAGTCTCTAGGTTTCGCGGATCATCAGCAAGGCAAGTAACACTTTGATCATACCTCTTTACTACCGAGTTTTATTGCATTAGATCAATCCTCAAACAATTGCATGGTTAGGATCTGATTAACTCGTGGGTTTTGGGAAGTAGATGAGGTAGTACCTATTTACCTGTTTATTATCAAACCTATGGGAGTTACTTCTACGTTGCTTATATTGCTATGCTATGCTCGTAGACGTGGATTCGGTTTGAGTGTATCCATGACAGATGTGAGATTGTTAATTAATGGTTCAACTTAAGGTGGCGACTTAAATACACATCTGGATGGATTGCTTATGGGCACCTGGAGAATCCAGTGTTGTCCTAGGATATCCCAGAGGACCCGTGTGATCATCCTACGGTCCGCCACCCAGGCTCAAAGGGATCATAAGATTATTTATGCTAGAAACTTCCGTGTGCAGTCACAAGCCAATATGGGCTCCGGCATAGTTGAGTAAGTTGCGTGAAGCTCTTGAAGAGGTAGACTAGCAGATGTAGTGGGTTGTAGGTGGTACTGTCTATCCAGAGTAGAGAGTTAATGCTTCAGAAAGACTGTGTCTCGAATCTCCGACCATGGATATATTTGAGTCTTGTGGGGAAAAGTGCGCAAACCTCTGCAGAGTGTATAAACTAATCATGATTAGCCGTGTCCCCGGTTATGGACGTCTTGAATATCTAGTTCTTGGATTATCATGTTGATCTCATCACTCTTAATATAATTTGATTGGGTTTAATGATGATGCTTCATTGGGATTGAGTTGGAGGAACCTTCTCAATGTTTAAATACCACCATGATAGTTAAATAAAATTTATTCCTTTGTTGTAGGGGAAAATTGGATTTACGCAAAACTGTAACTATATAGCTTTCCACTAGCCAAATATGCATGTAGTGATAGCATTTATTCTGTTCATTAGTCTCTTGTGTTACATTGCCAACATATTCCATGTGCTGACCCATTTCCGGCTGCAACGTTCATGTTGCAGACTTTTCAGAGGATGAGTAAGGTGCCATAGGTCGTTGTCTTTCACTCAGTGATGCCGTTGGAGTTGATGGACTCACTTTATCTTCCAAGCCTTCCGCTGTTATCGATTTTAGATGGCCTTAAGCCATATTATTGTAATAAATTCTCTTTTGAGACATTCGATGTAATAAGTGTGTGATTGCTACTTTGTTATAAATCCTCAAGTACTGTGCGTGTCAGCATTACCGATCCAGGGATGACATTGATGCACAGAGATCAGACTGTTTGAGGTCTGGTCACTACAATCTAGCCCCTACCCAGGCTATCTCACGGAGAGCCAGATCCGCAATGCAATCGTTAAATAGACGCATGTGGAACCGGTCAACATTAGGCGAGCTCTTATCTGAGGCCCACCTAATGAGGTTGAAATCGCTGGCCACCACCACCGGGGTGGTGCACTGCTCCACCTTATTCCTCAGCTCGGCAAGGAAGTCCGCGGATCGCCCGTGGTCAACAGGCCATAGACAATGATCACCTCCCAGCTGTGGTTGACTCATCAATCCGTGATGGACATGCTAAGGAAGAACTCCCCGTGATCCATGTCCTCAACCGAAAAAGCATCCTCCCGGAATCCAAGCAGAATGCCCCCAGATTTGCCGGCAGCAGGTAACCACTGCCAGGCAAACTGGTGCCGGGAGAGCCCCTGAAGCTCGAACATGCTAAAGTTCTGGCGAATCGTCTCTTGTAACCCCACAATGTTAATCTCTTCTTGCCGAATATATTCAATGAGCTGCCGACGACGGCCAGAATGGCTGAAGCCCCTAACGTTCCAACATAGGAGCTTCATATGGACACCACTAGGAAAGCCCTAGGCCTCTCATGCGGGGCTGAACTACCTCGCCTGGCAATCGCAGGTTGGGGGTGGCTTCACTGGCCGATCACGCTGGCCCCTCCTATGGGGGGAAGCGGTGGCCTCCGGTCCCAGGGAGGCAGACCTGGAGCTAGACCCACACACCTCTATCTGGTGTTCAGTGGGGTTGAGACGCGTGGGTGGTCAGCTCCGCAACAACCTCCCCGGAGGAGGGACTATCACAGGGCCGCTAACCATGGTCTCAAGAGATGGCGTACCTCCAACCTCGGCCTCTCTATGACCGGGGTCAGTGCTGGCTAGGGCTGTGGGATTCCCGTGCTTAGCCCGAGCGCCGGCTTCAGCCAGAGCCCCATCGAGCCTTTCCTTGGCGCAGATAGCAGAGATCTGCTCAAGGATCGGACACGTCTTACCTCGAAACACAATATCACTATCGGAGGCCACCTCTGCCAAATGAGAGAGCGGAACAGACCCAAGCACTAAAAATCTAGAACCAGAACATGAGGGATCAGAGGGGGCGGGAAGAGTACCTGGGGACAAGTCGCGAGCAACCGCCCACATGGCAGCCTTCTCCGGGATGGTCAGGGCTCGACCATCCAGAACAACTCGGGCTTGACTGAGTCGGGCGCTCTGTCGCGTGGCCACCGATGGGGAGGGTCCACCCTGCACCTTGGGGCAGACCACAGACGGGGACTCCAAGGACAGGTCCAAGCTCAATGAAGGCACTAGGGCCGGGGACCCCAAGGTTGACGGAGGTGGGGACCCCAGTGAGCGAGTGTAGCAGACCACCCCTAGTGAACGTGGAGACGATGGGGGACGCATGTCCATCCCTGCACTCACAGAGTCATCCTCCTCGGTGTCCAGGCCCGCATCAGAGCCACCATGGTGGGAAGCGGGGCCTAGAGTGTGCACCCACCCCCCGACGCAGCCAGCGACGATGTTCCAGCCAGACACGATGACCGCCTCCCGTGGTGACTGGACTACGCCGGCAGTCGGATGGAGCGGGGGTCATCATCCTCCTCCTCAGATGAGCTCCCCTCGGAGGAGCCCCCATGCACGCCCTGCCCATTGTCGAAGTGGGGCAGAGGGGGGATGGGGGCCGCCCCGGGTAGGCCCTCAAGAGCTGGAGACTCAAGCTCGAAGGTGAGACACTTTCCCTTGGTGCCAAAGTAGAAGACCAAGGACAGTCCGTCAATCTTGGCCGGAGCGGGGAAGAGGATCTCAATGCGAGCTGGTCCATCACCCTCGAAGGACGCCAGGTCAGCAGTCACCAGCTTACCCACCGGCTCGGAGATTGCCTTGAGGATGTGCATGAGTTTACCGCCCCGAGGAGTAGACTTGCCTCCCCGAGGCAGCCCGTAGACGAGGAGCCACACCCGGGCAAGAAGAGAGACATGGTCGGGCTCCACCACTGCCTCACGGATGGAGATCAAAAACTTGTTGAGCGGGCATCTGATGACATCATGGGAACAGACTCGGAGAAGCTCGGCGGAGGGGAAGGGGACCGAGAAGGTGAGGGGGGCCCATCTCATTCACCTCCCAGGAGAAGTCAGTGTCACGGAAATCCCCAATGTAGGTGGAGAGCTCGGCCTGGATGAGGTTGGCTATGATCAAGACGACGGTAAGGTCTGGTCAGGAGCAAGAGTGATCATCACCAGGTGCGGCCTAGCAGCCTCCTCCTCAATCTCAGCATCCACATAATAGAAGCCACCCCCCCTCCGTTCCGTAGCCCAGGTAAGCTAGGGTTGTGGGGCACCAGGGAGGCGCCTCACACTCGGAGCGGAAATGACCCGCACAGCCATAGTTGATGCACATCGTCTCCTCGCGAGATCTGGGGCGGCTGACTCAAGGGGTAGGAGCCACCGAAGCCACCTGCTCCAGATCCCCCACGGGCACAGGACAAGCGGCCACCCCAGACGCCTTCTTCTTATGCTTCTTCTTCTTGGACTGGACCGCTGCACCCAGGGCCTCGACAGACCGACACCTAGGGGAGCTACGCCCGGTCAACCAGTTATCCCGACGCCATGCCGGGTCATCCTCCCGAGACGAACGGCGGTCATCCCGGCTGACATCCTCCTGAGGCAGTCGCCGATCATCGCCAAGAGCGGGGTCGGAAGCTCGAGAACCATGGGAATAATCCTCCTGGTGATCTCCCCGCGCGCCATAGCTCACCTGAGGACCAAAGGAGTCCCCAACATCATTCCAACGCCGGCACCAATCTCCATCAGATGCCTGAGGGGTAGCAGCCGACCGGGGTGCCGGCTCGACCCGGTCCTGACCCGCCGGAGGCGGCCGAGCCACTAGCACTGCCCTGAGCGCGTCCTCGCGGGCTTGGTCCTCCACCCACTGGCGCTCCACATCACACCGTCGGAGGTTGCCAGGGGATCCAGGGAGGGGAGGCGCGGGTCACGGGCGGGATCACGCGGGGGCAGGTTTGGCGTAGGGAGGTGCCGACGTAGGTCGCCACGGACATCGTCGGACCGACGGAGCATGCAGAGGAGGCCGACTCGGGGCGCTCCGCACCAGCTTGCAGGGGCCGTTTTGGCTGGGGCTGGCCGTCCCTCGATTCACGGGCCATGAGAGCCTCTAAGTAGGATCATGGGCACGGGGAGCCGGGGTCCACTATGTCGGATTTCGGGTTCTGGCAAAACCCTTGAGGTTCGAACTGAAGGAAATATGCCCTAGAGGCAATAATAAAGTATTATATATTTCCTTATATCATGATAAATGTTTATTATTAATGCTAGAATTGTATTAACCGGAAACATAATACATGTGTGAATACATAGACAAACAGAGTGTCACTAGTATGCCTCTACTTGACTAGCTCGTTAATCAAAGATGGGTATGTTTCCTAGCCATAGACATGAGTTGTCATTTGATTAACGGGATCACCTCATTAGGAGAATGACGTGATTGACTTGACCCATTCCGTTAGCTTAGCACTCGATCGTTTAGTATGATGCTATTTCTTTCTTCATGACTTATACATGTTCCTATGACTATGAGATTATGCAACTCCCGTTTACCGGAGGAACACTTTGTGTGCTACCAAACGTCACAACGTAAATGGGTGATTATAAAGGTGCTCTACAGGTGTCTCCAAAGGTACTTGTTGGGTTGGCGTATTTCGAGATTAGGATTTGTCACTCCAATTGTCGGAGAGGTATCTCTGGGCCCACTCGGTAATGCACATCACTATAAGCCTTGCAAGCATTGTGACTAATGAGTTAGTTGCGGGATGATGTGTTACGGAACGAGTAAAGAGACTTGCCGGTAACGAGATTGAACTAGGTATCGAGATACCGGCGATCAAATCTCGGGCAAGTAACATACCGGTGACAAAGGGAACAACGTATGTTATTATGCGGTCTGACCGATAAAGATCTTCGTAGAATATGTGGGAGCCAATATGGGCATCCAGGTCCCGCTATTGGTTATTGACCGGAGACGTGTCTCGGTCATGTCTACATAGTTCTCGAACCCGTAGGGTCCGCACGCTTAACGTTACGATGACAGTTTTATTGAGTTTTGATGTACCGAAGGAGTTCGGAGTCCCGGATGGGATCGGAGATATGACGAGGAGTCTCGAAATGGTCGAGACGTAAAGATCGATATATTGGACGACTATATTCCGACTTCGGAAAGGTTCCGAGTGATTCGGGTATTTTTCCGACTACCGGAGAGTTACGGGAATACGTATTGGGCCTTATTGGGCCATACGGGAAAGAAGGAAAAGGGCCTCAAGGTTGGCTGCACCCCTCTCCTTGGTCTGGTCCGAATTGGACTAGGGAAGGGGGGCGCCCCCTTCCTTCCTTCTCTTTTTCCCTTCATCTTTTCCTATTCCATATGGGAGGTGGAATCCTACTAGGACTAGGGAGTCCTAGTAGGACTCCACACTTGGTGCGCCCCCTCCTAGGGCCGGCCTCCTCCTCCCTTGCTCCTTTATATACGGGGGCAGGGGGGCACCCCAAGGACACAACAATTGATCAACGATCTTTTAGCCGTGTGCGGTGCCCCCCTCCACCATATTACACCTCGATAATATCATTACGGAGCTTAGACGAAGCCCTGCATCGGTAGAATATCATCATCGTCACCACGCCGTCGTGCTGACGAAACTCTCCCTCAACACTCGGCTGGATCGGAGTTCGAGGGACGTGATCGAGCTGAACGTGTGCTGAACTCGGAGGTGCCGTGCGTTTGGTACTTGATCGGTCGGATCGTGAAGACGTACGACTACATCAACCGCGTTGTGATAACGCTTCCGCTGTCGGTCTACGAGGGTACGTGGACAACACTCTCCCCTCTCGTTGCTATGCATCACCATGATCTTGCGTGTGCGTAGGAATTTTTTTGAAATTACTACGTTCCCCAACAGTGGCATCCGAGCCTGGTTTTATGCGTTGATGCTATGCACGAGTAGAACACAAGTGAGTTGTGGGCGATATAAGTCATACTGCTTACCAGCATGTCATACTTTGGTTCAGCGGTATTGTGAGATGAAGCGGCCCGGACCGACATTACGCGTACGCTTACGCGAGACTGGTTTCACCGTTTGGAGCACTCGTTGCTTAAAGGTGACTGGCGGGTGTCTGTCTCTCTCACTTTAGTTGAACCGAGTGTGGCTACGCCCGGTCCTTGCGAAGGTTAAAACAGCACCAACTTGACAAACTATCATTGTGGTTTTGATGCGTAGGTAAGAACGGTTCTTGCTAAGCCCGTAGCAGCCACGTAAAACTTGCAACAACAAAGTAGAGGACGTCTAACTTGTTTTTGCAGGGCATGTTGTGGTGTGATATGGTCAAGACATGATGTGATATAATGTGTTGTATGAGATGATCATGTTTTGTAACCGAGTTATCGGCAACTGGCAGGAGCCATATGGTTGTCGCTTTATTGTATGAGATGCAATCGCCATGTAATAGTTTTACTTTATCACTAAACGGTAGCGATAGTCGTAAAAGCAATAAGTTGGCGAGACGACAACGATGCTACGATGGAGATCAAGGTGTCGCACCGGTGACGATGGTGATCATGATGGTGCTTCGGAGATGGAGATCACAAGCACAAGATGATGATGGCCATATCATATCACTTATATTGATTGCATGTGATGTTAATCCTTTATGCATCTTATCTTGCTTTGATTGACGGTAGCATTATAAGATGATCTCTCACTAAAATTTTAAGATAAAAGTGTTCTCCCTGAGTATGCACCGTTGCAAAAGTTCTTCGTGCTGAGACACCACGTGTTAATCGGGTGTGATAGGCTCTACGTTCAAATACAACGGGTGCAAAACAGTTGCACACGTGGAATACTCAGGTTAAACTTGACGAGCCTAGCATATACAGATATGGCCTCGGAACACAGAGACCGAAAGGTCGAGCGTGAATCATATAGTAGATATGATCAATGTAGTGATGTTCACCATTGAAACTACTCCATCTCACGTGTTAATCGGACATGGTTTAGTTGCTTTGGATCACGTAATCACTTAGATGATTAGAGGGATGTCTATCTAAGTGGGAGTTCTTAAGTAATATGATTAATTGAACTTAAATTTATCATGAACTTAGTCCTGATAGTATTTTGCAAATTATGTTGTAGATCAATAGCTCGCGTTGTTGCTTCCCTGTGTTTATTTTTGATATGTTCCTAGAGAAAATTATGTTGAAAAATGTTAGTAGCAAAGATGCGGATTGGATCCGTGATCTGAGGATTATCCTCATTGCTGCACAGAAAAATTATGTCCTTGATGCACCGCTAGGTGACAGGCCTATTGCAGAAGCAGATGCAGACGTTATGAACGTTTGGCTAGCTCAATATGATGACTACTTGATAGTTTAGTGCTCCATGCTTAACGGCTTAGAATCGGGACTTCAAAGATGTTTTGAACGTCATGGACCATATGAGATGTTCCAGGAGTTGAAGTTAATATTTCAAGCAAATACCCGAGTTGTGAGATATGAAGTCTCCAACAAGTTCTATAGCTAAAAGATGGAGGAGAATCGCTCAACTAGTGAGCATGTGCTCAGACTGTCTGGGTACTACAATCGCTTGAATCAAGTGGGAATTTATCTTCCAGATAAAATAGTGATTGACAGAATTCTCTAGTCACCATCACCAAGTTAGTAGAACTTCGTGATGAACTATAGTATGCAAGGGATGACGAAAGTAATTCCTGAGCTCTTCGTGATGCTGAAACCGATGAAGGTAGAAATCAAGAAAAACATCAAGTGTTGATGGTTGACGAGACCACTTCAAGTGTTGATGGTTGATGAGACCACTAGTTTCAAGAAAAGGGCAAAGGGAAGAAGGGGAACTTCAAGAAGAACGGCAAGCAAGTTGCTGCTCAATTGAAGAAGCCTAAGTCTGGTCCTAAGCCTGAGACTAAGTGCTTCTACTGCAAAGGGACTGGTCACTGGAAACGGAACTACCCCAACTATTTGGTGGATAAGAAGGATGGCAAAGTGAACAAAGGTATATTGGATATACAAGTCATTGATGTGTACTTTACTAGTGTTTATAGCAACCCCTCGGTATTTGATACTGGTTAAGTTGCTAAGAGTAGTAACTCGAAACGGGAGTTGCAGAATAAACAGAGACTAGTAAAAGGCGAGGTGACGATGTATGTTGGAAGTAGTTCCAAGATTGATATGATCATCATCGCACACTCCCTATACTTTTGGGATTAGTGCTGAAACTAAATAAGTGTTATTTGGTGTTTGCGTTGAGCATAAATATGATTTGATCATGTTTATTGCAATACGGTTATTCATTTAAGTTAGAGAACAATTGTTGTTCTGTTTACATGAATAAAAAAACCTTCTATGGTCATACACACCAACGAAAATGGTTTGTTGGATCTCGATCGTAGTGATACACATATTCATAATAATGAAGCCAAAAGATGCAAAGTTAATAATGATAGTGCAACTTATTTGTGGCACTGCCGTTTAGGTCATATTGGTGTAAAGCGCATGAAGAAACTCCATACTGATGGGATTTTGGAATCACTTGATTATGAATCACTTGATGCTTGCGAACCGTGCCTCATGGGAAAGATGACTAAAACGCCGTTCTCCGGAACTATGGAGAGAGCAACAGATTTGTTGGAAATCATACATACAGATGTGTGTGGTCCGATGAATATTGAGGCTCGTGGCGGATATCGTTATTTTCTCACCTTCACAGATGATTTGAGCAGATATGGGTATATCTACTTAATGAAACATAAGTCTGAAACATTTGAAAAGTTCAAAGAATTTCAGAGTGAAGTTGAAAATCATCGTAACAAGAAAATAAAATTCCTACGATCTGATCGTGGAGGAGAATATTTGAGTTACGAGTTTGGACTACATTTGAAACAATGCGGAATAGTTTCGCAACTCACGCCACCCGGAACACCACAGCATAATGGTGTGTCCGAACATCATAACTGATACTATATTGGATATAGTGCAATCTATGATCTCTCTTACCAATTTACCACTATCGTTTTGGGGTTATGCATTAGAGACAACTACATTCACGTTAAATAGGGCACAATCAAAATCCGTTGAGACGACGCCTTATGAACTGTGGTTTGGCAAGAAACCAAAGTTGTCGTTTCTTAAAGTTTGGGGTTGTGATGCTTATGTGAAAAAGTTTCATCCTGATAAGCTCAAACCCAAATCGGAGAAATGTGTCTTCATAGGATACCCAAAGGAGACAGTTGGGTACACCTTCTATCACAGATCCGAAGGCAAGACATTCGTTGCTTAGTATGGATCCTTTCTAGAGAAGGAGTTTGTCTCGAAAGAAGTGAGTGGGAGGAAAGTAGAACTTGATGAGGTAACTGTACCTGCTCCCTTATTGGAAAGTAGTTCATCACAAGAAACGGTTCCTGTGACGTCTATACCAATGAGTGAGGAAGCTAACGATGATGATCATGAAACTTCAGATCAAGTTGTTACTAAACCTTGTAGGTCAACCAGAGTAAGATCCGCACCAGAGTGGTACGATAATCCTGTTCTGGAGGTTATGTTACTGGACCATGACAAACCTACGAACTATGAAGAAGCGATGGTGAGCCCAGATTCCGCAAAATTGCTTGAGGCCATGAAATCTGAGATGAGATCCATGTATGAGAACAAAGTGTGGACTTTGATTGACTTGCCCAATGATCGGCAAGCCATTGAGATTAAATGGATCTTCAAGAGGAAGACAGTGATAGTAGTGTTACTATCTACAAAGCTAGAATTGTCACAAAAAGGTTTTCGACAAGTTCAAGGTGTTGACTACGATGAGAGTTTCTCACTCGTATCTATGCTTAAATCTGTCTGAATCATGTTAGCAATTGCCGCATTTTATGAAATCTGGCAAATGGATAAACAAAACTACATTCCTTAATGGATTTATTAAAGAAGAGTTGTATATGATGCAACCAGAAGGTATTGTCAATCCTAAAGGTGCTAACAAAATATGCAAGCTCCAGCGATCCATCTATGGACTGGTGCAAGCATCTCGGAGTTGGAATATACACTTTGATAAGTTGATCAAAGGATATAGTGTTATACAGACTTGCAGTGAAGCCTGTATTTACAAGAAAGTGAGTGGGAGCACTACAGCATTTCTGATAAGTATATGTGAATGACATATTGTTGATCGAAAATAATGTAGAATTATTCTGCAAAGCATAAAGGAGTGTTTGAAAGAAGTTTTTCAAAGAAAGACATCGATCAAGCTGCTTACATATTGAGCATCAAGATCTATAGAGATAGATCAAGACGCTTGATAAGTTTTTTCAATGAGTACATACCTTAACAAGATTTTGAAGTGGTTCAAAATGGAACAGTCAAAGAAAGTGTTTCTTGCCTGTGTTACAAGGTGTGAAATTGAGTAAGACTCAAAACCCGACCACGGCAGAAGATAGAAAAAGAATGAAAGTCATTCCCTATGCCTCGGCCATAGGTTCTATAAAGTATGCCATGCTGTGTACCAGATCTATTGTATACCCTACACTGATTTTGGCAAGGGAGTACAATAGTGATCTAGGAGTAGATCACTGGACAGCGGTCAAAATTATCCTTACTGAAATAAGGATATGTTTCTCGATTATGGAAGTGACAAAAAGCTCGTCGTAAAAGGTTACGTCGATGCAAGTTTTGACACTAATCTAGATGACTCTAAGTCTCGGTCTAGATACATATTGAAAGTGGGAGCAATTAGCTAGAGTAGCTCCATGCAGAGCATTGTAGACATAGAAATTTGCAAAATACTTACGGATCTGAATGTGACAGACCCGTTGACTAAAATTATCTCACAAGCAAAACATGATCACACCTTAGTACTCTTTGGGTGTTAATCACATAGCGATGTGAACTAGATTACTGACTCTAGTAAAACCCTTTGGGTGATGGTCACATGACAATGTGAACTATGGGTGTTAATCACATGGTGATGTGAATTATTGATGTTAAATCACATGGCGATGTGAACTAGATTATTGACTCTAGTGCAAGTGGGAGACTGAAGGAAATATGCCCTAGAGGCAATAATAAAGTATTATATATTTCCTTATATCATGATAAATGTTTATTATTCATGCTAGAATTGTATTAACCGGAAACATAATACATGTGTGAATACATAGAAAAACAGAGTGTCACTAGTATGCCTCTACTTGACTAGCTCGTTAATCAAAGATGGTTATGTTTCCTAGCCATAGACATGAGTTGTCATTTTATTAGCGGGATCACCTCATTAGGAGAATGACGTGATTGACTTGACCCATTCCGTTAGCTTAGCACTCGATCGTTTAGTATGATGCTATTGCTTTCTTCATGACTTATACATGTTCCTATGACTATGAGATTATGCAACTCCCGTTTACCGGAGGAACACTTTGTGTGCTACCAAACGTCACAACGTAAATGGGTGATTATAAAGGTGCTCTACAGGTGTCTCCAAAGGTACTTGTTGGGTTGGCGTATTTCGAGATTAGGATTTGTCACTCCAATTGTCGAAGAGGTATCTCTGGGCTCACTCGGTAATGCACATCACTATAAGCCTTGCAAGCATTGTGACTAATGAGTTAGTTGCGGGATGATGTATTACGGAACGAGTAAAGAGACTTGCCGGTAACGAGATTGAACTAGGTACCGAGATACCGACGATCAAATCTCGGGCATGTAACATACCGGTGACAAAGGGAACAACGTATGTTATTATGCGGTCTGACCGATAAAGATCTTCGTAGAATATGTGGGAGCCAATATGGGCATCCAGGTCCCGCTATTGGTTATTGACCGGAGACGTGTCTCGGTCATGTCTACATAGTTCTCGAACCCGTAGGGTCCGCACGCTTAACGTTACGATGACAGTTTTATTGAGTTTTGATGTACCGAAGGAGTTCGGAGTCCCGGATGAGATCGGGGATATGACGAGGAGTCTCGAAATGGTCGAGACGTAAAGATCGATATGTTGGATGACTATATTCGGACTTCGGAAAGGTTCCGAGTGATTCGGGTATTTTTCGGACTACCGGAGAGTTACGGGAATACGTATTGGGCCTTATTGGGCCATACGGGAAAGAAGGAAAAGGGCCTCAAGGGTGGCCGCACCCCTCCCCTTGGTCTGGTCCGAATTGGACTAGGGAAGGGGGGCGCCCCCTTCCTTCCTTCTCTTTTTCCCTTCCTCTTTTCCTATTCCATATGGGAGGTGGAATCCTACTAGGACTAGGGAGTCCTAGTAGGACTCCACACTTGGTGCACCCCCTCCTAGGGCCGGCCTCCTCCTCCCTTGCTCCTTTATATACGGGGGCAGGGGGGCACCCCAAGGACACACCAATTGATCAACAATCTTTTAGCCGTGTGCGGTGCCTCCCTCCACCATATTACACCTCGATAATATCGTTGCGGAGCTTAGGCGAAGCCCTGCGTCGGTAGAACATCATCATCGTCACCACGCCGTCGTGCTGACAAAACTCTCCCTCAACACTCGGCTGGATCGGAGTTCGAGGGACGTCATCGAGCTGAACGTGTGCTGAGCTCGGAGGTGCCGTGCGTTCGGTACTTGATCGGTCGGATCGTGAAGACGTACGACTACATCAACCGCGTTGTGATAACGCCTCCGCTGTCGGTCTACGAGGGTACGTGGACAACACTCTCCCCTCTCGTTGCTATGCATCACCATGATCTTGCGTGTGTGTAGGAATTTTTTTGAAATTACTACATTCCCCAACACGAACACTGGGGTGCGCACGAAGATTTCTCCTACCTAATCACGCCCTCAGCCTCACCGCGATCTCAAAGCCTAGCTCGACGAACTTGCAACACAAGAGACACGAGATTTATACTGGTTCGGGCCACCGATGTGGTGTAATACCCTACTCCAGTGTGGTGTGGTGGATTGCTTCTTGGGCTGAGGATGAACAGTACAAGGGGAAGAAGAGCCTCCTGAGGCGAGGTGTTCTTGTGCTTGGTGGGTGTGAGGACGATCTGAATCTCTCTGTCTTGCTATGGTGGCCAGTCCTATTTATAGAGGCCCTGGTCCTCTCCCCAAATATTGAGCGGGAAGGGAGCCAACAACGGCCAATTTGAAGGGGGACAGCTAGGACAAGCTATCCTGACTAAAGGTGGTCTTCGCCTGCCAAAGGCTCTGGTGGTGATGCTGTCTGGGGCTCCATGGTGACCTCCGTCCTGCCGTCCTGCTGGCCTTGGTCTTGTTGCACCGATATGGAAACCTTTGGCTAATGCCTTGGTACTCCTTGCCTGCGCTTGCCTCCTTAGCACCAAAGGGGAAACAAGGACACTGTGCGCGCTGGCGCCCGCCTGGCGCCCGCGTGGCCTTGGTCGTCATGGCTTACGTCATTGGAACCTCGCGAGGTTCGCCTTGCCTTGATCTCTCTGCCCCTCGCGAGCCAGCTTGGTGAGGCCGCTCCCGAGGAGGTCTTGTGTCGTCGGCCTTGCGAGGCTTGGCCCCTCGCGAGGGTCTTGAGTATTTGTTGGTGAAGACGGGTCGTACTGGGCCGCGAGTGGAGCCACGCCGTGGGCCGCAGGCAGGCAAGTCTGGGGACCCCCGTTCCCAGAACGCCGACACACTACTAGGGAAAAGCCTAGCAGTAGCGCGGGTTTTTTGCCTATCAGTAGCGCGGGTAGCCGCGCTACTGCTATGGCTCTACAGCTAAAGATTAGTAGTAGCATGTGTTAACACGCGCTACTGCTATATCAACTTAGTAGTAGCGTGTAGCACAACAGGCGCTACTAGTAATTACTAGTAGCGCGGCTCACTGCCCGCTCTACTACTATTATTTCGTATTCTATTTCTTTTTATTTTATGTCGTATTCATACACCTTTATACAAGTTTTCATACAGTAGCAATTTAGAGATTGTTTTTACATTATAATGAGTTATTAAATCACTAGGTGAAAGACGCGGATTAGTTTCAAGTGGATGGATCATAAGTGATCAAGTCATGGATTATCACGATAATCCATGACTTGATCACTTAGGATCCTTCCACTTGAAACTAATCCGCGGTTCTTTCACCTCAATGATATAATAACTCCTCCTCATCATCATCATCATATTAATATAAAAAATCTTGCATCATATCATCACCAACAACACTAGCTAATAATCATCATAGTCATTACCACTATTTAATCATCATAGTCACAGTGTAGCTACCTAATCACCACAAACACTAGCTAATAATAATCATCAGTCATTACCACCAACACTAGCTATTTAATCATCATAGTCATAGTGTAGCACATAATCTTCAAACTCATTCTAGCTAGCTAATCACACATGCTGCTCTCTCTCAGGTAAAACAGCATAGAACATGTGTAGCAGTCCTGATTCATCATATTGGAGCATGCAGATGAACCTGTCTCCTAATTGTTGGTTGCGCTTCTGATTGCTACCCCCTAGTACTTCTCTGCGATCCTTCACAATTCTGCTCCAGTCCTTCACTATTAAGACTTGCTCGGTTTTAGAAATTCTGAATGCACTCATGTGCGATGTAGGATGTCTTGGCCGTAAGCTAACCATTGCCATGCAACCTTTAGACTCGGTCCAATGAGGCACAACTATCATCGCGAGTCCTTGTTGAAGAACTGCATAGTAACATACTTAGCAATGAAGTTTAGCTTAAAAAATAATGCATGCAAAAGATTCACAAAGGATAAATAGTAAAAAATTTACCATCTTTCCTAAATAGATGTGAACGTAGTTCAATACGAACACTATTGGTCACATGTTTTGAGTACTAAGATTTTCAATTCTAGGAAAATAATTTCTCTTGACATCATCAAGATCCTCAAGCCATGAAACATAATGATTTATCTCCTCACAGTTTAGTTCAGCCTCGGGACAGTGGTAGGTCATGTCTACCAAGCGTCGGACTTGTTTGCTTGAATGGAAATAAGCTGTCAATAGAAATTAGTTGTCAACTATTTTTGAATAAACAATATCGAAGACATAAATATGGTTGAGAAACTCACATAATGGTAGAACTGGAGGCGTCTACACATTGACCCAGATATTGATATTGCCTTCAATATCATCTTCCGGATGAATATCAAAGGTGATAAGCATATCAGGCTCAAATGCATAAGCCTTGCATAGTGCTCTCCAATTTTTGCATTCAAAATAGGTGTACATGTCTGCATTGTATAATTTTGCGTCAAAAGTATAACCATGCTCGGTCCTCAAGTGAACTCTCTTTACCTCCATAGTTCTCATAGGACTGAAACCAATCTTATCCAAGAAAAAACTCTTGCATGGCAGGGGATACGCTAGTAGAATAGTAAAAAATTAAAATTATAAGTTGAAGCAAAAGAAGCAAAAGTCAAGCTTAATTATGAAAAAAGACTTGTCGTTGTGACTTACTGTATCCACTTCGAAGGTCTCATCCAGCTTGATGCTGAAGCGCCTATCATCAACTAGGAAATGTCTGCCGCACAGGCCGCGCTCATCTTTGCGGTATTCACACATACCGAAATCCTTTTCGTCGTCAGACATTTCCTATGTTCATAGTTGAAACATTAATTGAAAATCAATCGAAGGCAACTACCAGAAAATTCAAAAGTCAACTCGAAATGTCGTTTAATTCTCTTTCTAGCAAATCCGGGGCACTCGATATTTCCTATATATTCTAGCACAAGTCATGCTTAAATTCACGGAAAAATCCGGCATGACCTTTGCTAAAATAGGACATATCGAGCGCCTGAAATTTGCCGGGACGGAAATGAATCAACATTCTAGCAAAACATAGGCCACTCGGAGGCACATTGCAAACAAAAACACCAAGACATACTCTATATTCAGAATGCATCATCATCAACATCAATGACATGGAAACTATATAGCACTAGCATTTTCATCATCGACTTTACAACACATTATCATCTGGCTATTCTCACCTAGAGGTCTTAAGGGGTCGACGATGGGGACGACTGCGGGGATGAGGCAGGGGCAAACTTGATTTCTTCAGAAACAAAATATATTAACCACTTACTATAAATAAACTAATTCTATTAAGCACTTATTATAAATAAACTAATTCTATTAAGCACTTACTATAAATAAACTAATTCTATTAAGCACTTACTATAAATAAACTAGTTCTATTTAGCACTTGTTATAAATAAACTAGTTCTATTAAGCACTTAATATAAATAACCTAGTTCTATTAAGCACTTCCTATAAATAAACTAGTTATATTAAGAACTTACTATAAATAAACTAGTTATATTAAGCACCTACATTCTACCTATCTATCCCGTAGTTCTAGCCCTATATCTATCCATCCATCTACCTATATATCCATCAATATAACCATCCATCCATTTCAAATTCTACCCACTAAAAATTTCCATTACTAAAATTTCTAATAAAAGAGCTAAAATTTCCTATTCTATTCCAAACATCTAAAATAGTCTAAAAAATTATTATATTAAAAAACCTACATTCTACAACGTCTACATTCTAAAATCTACATTTAAATTACCTACATTCTACAAGAACAGAGACAAGGGAGGGAGGGAGGAGGGGTAGGAAGGAGGGAGGAGGCGGGAAGGAGGAGGGAGGGAGGAGGGGAAGGAAGGAGGGAGGAGGCGGGAAGGAGGGGGGAGGGAGGAGCTACCTCGGTGGCGGCGACGGTAGGAGGGCGATGGCGGCGGGGTGGAGCGAGATGGAGGAGGGAGCTAGGGAGGGAGGGGGCGACGGTGGCGGGATGGAGGAGGGAGGGGATGTAGGAGGGAGGGGCGACGGCGGCAGCAGCTGGCGGCACTGCGGCGGCGGCGGACGACGGGGTGAGGGAGGGGATGGAGGAGGGAGTGGAGGGGAAGAGTGACGGGTGGCCGGTCGGGCGGAGATGATAGGATGGCTTTAGCTGTAGCGCTCTTTAGGGAAAGGCGCTACTACTAAACTCTATAGCAGTAGCGCCTTCTACGGTAACGCGCTACTGCTAAGGCTAAGCATGTAAAAATAAACATCAAAAATACATTGGTCATGAATGTTCTTTTTGTGTAGAATCTAAATAGTCAACATGAATCCTCACCTGTTTAGGTATAGGTGAAGATTCATATTGCGGCCACAAATCAAAACATAGAGTTCAATGAAGACCAAGTGCTTGTGATAGTTTGAGAAGTAACATATTTAAGGTGGTAAACACCCTGTTCGCATAGCAGTATGAGACTAAACTTAGTTGCAAGAGGGGACGATACTTAGCAGCAGCATGTGTTAGCGAAACGCACTCCTCCTAAGTACTTTAGCAGTAGCATGTCTATGGAAAGAGCGCTACTAATATACCTAGTCTGGAGGCAACACCCTCGCAATTTTAGTAGTAGCGCTCTTCTCACCTAGCGTGCTACTGCTAAAGGGATATTAGTAGCGCGGTTTTATAAAGAGCGCTACTGCTAATTAGCAGTAGCGTATGTTTTTAAACCGCGCTACTTATAAGTTTCTGTGTATAAGGTTTTCCCTAGTAGTGGTCGCTCGACGGAGATGAGGCAAGGGGCGGCGCGGTCGGGGAGGGAGGAGGTGAACTCGGCGACAGGTGGATGTCTGGCACCACTGTGCCAGAATGGCTAGACAATTCATGAGGGCTTGGGGGGCAAACCTTGGTGCTGACCACAGGGCCCATAAAGGGGCCTTGCTTGATCAGATTAAGGTGTTGGACGGGCTCGCTGATGGGCCGGGCTTATCTCCGGATGACTGGATCAGGAGATACTCCCTTGGGGCCTCACTAATGGATATTTACAGGTGTGAGGAGTTGTTTTGGCAATGTCGAGGGGGCCAAAACTGGCTTCTTAAGGGGGATGCGAATACTGCTTACTTCCAGGCGATCGCTAATGGCCCCCGGAGGAACTGTACCATCCCTTGCCTCTGGGATGGAGATGTCCTTCTAGAGCGTCCAGAGGATATTTGCTCCCATATTTACTCCCTTTATAAGGAGTTGTTTTTGGTTGAGCCGCCTGGAGGTGTCTCCCTCCGCGGGGATTTTTGGCCGCCTGAGGCCCAGGTCACCGATGCCGAGAATGCGGAGCTTACTCTACCTTTCACACCAGAGGTGGTGGGGCAAGCGATTGCCTCAATGAAGGCTACCTCAGCCCCAGGTCCTGATGGCCTTCCGGTGGTATTCTTCCAGAAATTCTGGGAGGTCCTGCGTCCGGTCATTATGCCCATGTTTCATGAGTTCTATATTGGAATGCTGGATATGGCTCGGATAAATTATGGTGTTATTTCCATGATCCCTAAAGTAGTTGGGGCGACGGATATTAGGCAATTTCGCCCCATCACGGTGATTAACGTGTTGGAGCGGATCTTTGTGAAATTTGCACGACCCGGCTATCCCCCGTGGCAGAGAGGATTGCACACCCCCTCCAAACCGCATTCTTGAAGGGTCGGCAAATCCATGATGGGATCTTGACCCTTCACGAGATTGTTCACGAGGTGGCTTCGCGGGGGCATAAGGGTGTCTTCCTTAAATTGGACTTCCAAAAGGCTTATGACCGCCTGGGTTGGTCCTTTTTGGGGATGGTTATGCAGCGCCGAGGTTTTGATGAGAGGTGGTGTTCTTGGATCATGCAAATGGTTGGATCTGGGAACACCGCAATTAACATCAATGGCGAGGTTGGTCCCTACTTCCGGACCTCCAGAGGTGTGAAGCAGGGGGCCTGTTTCCCCCCTGCTTTTCAACCTTGCGGTTGATGCCCTTGCTGGCATCCTTGATAAGGCCCTGCGGGCCGGCCACATAAAGGGGGTGGTTAGTCATCCCATCCCCGGAGGGGGTGTCACCCACTTGCAATATGCGGATGATACCATGATCATGGTGGAGGGGTCTGACTTGGACATTGTTAATCTTAAGTTCCTTTTACTCTGCTTCAAGGAAATGTCTGGACTTAAGATTAATTTTGACAAGAGTGAGGTTGTGATCCTAGGCTACTCGGAGCCTTGAGCGACAATGGATTGTGGACAACCTCACCTGTAGGCTGGCGTATTTCCCATTATCTTACTTGGGGATGCCTATGTCAGAGTCTAGTCCTGGTGAGTGTTTATGATCCGCTAGTGGGACGAGTAGCATCCGCACGGAGCCCTGGTGCGGGAGATTCACATCTAAAGGAAGCAAAACGGTCCTTATTAGCTCCAACATTGCTAGCCTCCCCATGTATATGATGGGGATGTACATATTACATGAAGGTGTGCATGGCTCCTTTGACAAGGAGCTGGCTAGGTGATGACCCACAAGTATAGGGGATCTATCGTAGTCCTTTCGATAAGTGAGAGTGTCGAACCCAACGAGGAGAAGGAAATGACAAGTGGTTTTCAGTAAGGTATTCTCTGCAAGCACTGAAATTATATGTAACAGATAGTTTTGTGATAAGATAAATTGTAACGAGTAACAAGTAATTAAAGTAACTAAGGTGCAACTAGGTGGCCCAATCCTTTTTGCAGCAAAGGAAGAGCCTGGACGAACTCTTATATAAAGCAAAGCGCTCCCGAGGACACATGAGAATTGTTGTCAAGCTAGTTTACATCATGCTCATATGATTTGCGTTCGTTACTTTGATAATTTGATATGTGGGTGGACCGGAGCTTGGGTGCTGCCCTTCCTTGGACAAGCCTCCCACTTATGATTAACCTCTCTCGCAAGCATCCGCAACTAAGAAACAAGTATTAAGGTAAACCTAACCATAGCATGAAACATATGGATCCAAATCAGCCCCTTATGAAGCAAAGCATAAACTAGGGTTTAAGCTTCTGTCACTCTAGCAACCCATCATCTACTTATTACTTCTCAATGCCTTCCCCTAGGCCCAAATAATGGTGAAGTGTCATGTAATCGATGTTCACATAACACCACTAGAGCAGAGACAACATACATCTCTTCGAAATATCGAACGAATACCAAATTCACATGATTACTTATAACAACACTTCTCCCATGTCCTCGGGAACAAACATAACTACTCACAAAACATATTTATGATCAATATCAGAGGAGTATTAATTATCATTAAGGATATGAAAATATAATCTTCCACCAGATAAACCAACTAGCATCAACTACAAGGAGTAATCAACACTACTAGCAACCCACAGGTACCAATCTGGGGTTTTGGGACCAAGATTGAATACAAGAGATGAACTAGGGTTTGAGAGGAGATGGTGTTGGTGAAGATTTTGATGGATATTGACCCCCTCTCTATGAGAGGATAGTTGCTGATGACGATGGCTTCGATTTCCCCCTCCAGGAGAGATGTTCCCTGGCAGAACAGCTCCGCCGGAGCCCTAGATTGGTTCTGCCCAGGTTCTGCCTCGAGACGGCGGCGCTTCGTCCCGAAAGCTTCCTTCTGATTTATTCCAGGTCAAAAAACACCATATAGCCAAAGATGGGCACCGGAGGCCTGCCAGGGGGCCCACAAGGTCGGGGGCACGCCCTCCACCCTTGTGGCTGGCTGGTAGCCCCCGTCTGGTACTTTCTTCGCCCAATATTTTTATATATTCCAAAAACATGATCCATGAAGTTTCAGACTTTTGGAGTTGTGCAGAATAGGTCTCCAATATTTGCTCCTTTTCCAGTCCAGAATTACAGCTGCCGGCATTCTCCCTCTTCATGTAAACCTTATAAAATAAGAGAGAATAGGCATAAGTATTGTGATAAAATGTGTAATAACAACCCATAATGCATTAAATATCAATAGAAAAGCATGATGCAAAATGGACGTATCAACTCCCCCAAGCTTAGACCTCGCTTGTTGATACGTCCATTTTGCATCATGCTTTTATATCGATATTTATTGCATTATGGGCTATTATTACACGTTATGTCACAATACTTATGCCTATTCTCTCTTATTTTAGAAGGTTTACATGAAGAGGGAGAATGCCGGCAGCTGGAATTCTAGGCTGGAATAGGAGCAAATATTAGAGACCTATTCTGCACAACTCCAAAAGTCCTGAAACTTCACGGAGGCACGTTTTGGAATTAATAAAAAATACTGGCGAAAGAATCCACCAGAGGTGGCCCACACCCTGGCCACGAGGGTGGGGGCGCGCCCTACCCCCTGGCCACGCCCCCTGCCTCGTGGGCTCCCTGGCAGGCCCCCGATGCCCATCTTCTACTATATGAAGTCTTTTACCCTGGAAAAAAAATCATAACCAAGCTTTCGGGAAGAAACTCCGCCGCCACGAGGCGGAACCTTGGCGGTACCAATCTAGGGCTCCGGCAGAGCTGTCCTGCCGGGGAAACTTCCCTCCAGGAGGGGGAAATCATCGCCATCGTCATCACCAACGATCCTCTCATCGGGAGGGGGTCAATCTCCATCAACATCTTCACCAGCACCATCTCCTCTCAAACCCTAGTTCACCTCTTGTATCCAATCTTTGTCCCAAAGCCTTAGATTGGTACATGTGGGTTGCTAGTAGTGTTGATTACTCCTTGTAGTTGATGCTAGTTGGTTTATTTGGTGGAAGATCATATGTTGAGATCCTTTATGCATATTAATACCCCTCTGATAATGAACATGAATATGATTTGTGAGTAGTTACGTTTTTTCCTGAGGAGATGGGAGAAGTCTTGCTATAAGTAGTCATGTGAATTTGGTATTCGTTCGATATTTTGATGAGATGTATGTTGTCTTTCCTCTAGTGGTGTTATGTGAACGTCGACTACATGACACTTCACCATTGTTTGGGCCTATAGGAAGGCATTGGGAAGTAATAAGTACATGATGGGTTGCTAGAGTGACAGAAGCTTAAACCCTAGTTTATGAGTTGCTTCGTAAGGGGCTGATTTGGATCCATATGTTTCATGCTATGGTTAGGTTTACCTTAATACTTATTTTGTAGTTGTGGATGCTTGCAATAGGGGTTAATCATAAGTGGGATGCTTGTCCAAGAAAGTACAGCACCCAAGCACCGGTCCACCCACATACCAAATTATCAAAGTAACGAACGCGAATCATATGAGCGTGATGAAAACTAGTTTGACGATAATTCCCATGTGTCCTCGGGAGCGCTTTCCTTTATATAAGAGTTTGTCCAGGCTTGTCCTTTGCTACAAAAAGGATTGGGCCATCTTGCTGCACCTTATTTACTTTCATTACTTGTTAACCGTTACAAATTACCTTATCACAAAACTATCTGTTACTGATAATTTCAGTGCTTGCAAAGAATACCTTACTGAAAACCGCTTGTCATTTCCTTCTGCTCCTCGTTGGATTCGACACTCTTACTTATCGAAAGGACTACGATAGATCCCCTATACTTGTGGGTCATCAAGACTCTTTTCTGGCGCCGTTGCTGGGGAGTGAAGCGCCTTTGGTAGGTGGAATTTGGTAAGGAAAAATTTATATAGTGTGCTGAAATTTACTGTCACTTGTTACTATGGAAAGTAATCCTTTGAGGGGCTTGTTCGGGGTATCTTCACCTCGACCAGTAGAGCAAAGAGTTGCTCCTCAACCTATTGAACCTACTGAAAATGTTTACTTTGAAATTCCTTTGGGTATGATAGAGAAACTGCTAGCTAATCCTTTTACACGAGATGGAACATTACATCCCGATTTGCACCTAATCTATGTGGATGAAGTTTGTCGATTATTTAAGCTTGCAGGTATGCCCGAGGATGTTATCAAGAAGAAGGTCTTCCCTTTATCTTTGAAGGGATAGGCATTGACATGGTTCAGGCTATGTGATGATATGGGATCATGGAACTACAACCGATTGAAATTGGAATATCATCAGAAGTTTTATCCTATGCATCTTGTTCATCGTGATCGTAATTATATATATAATTTTTGGCCTCGCGAAGGAGAAAGCATCGCTCAAGCTTGGGGGAGGCTTAAGTCAATTTTATATTCATGCCCCAATCATGAGCTCTCAAGAGAAATGATTATTCAAAAAAATTATGCTCTGCTTTCTCTCAATAATCGCTCCATGCTTGATACTTCTTGTACTGGCTCTTTTATGATGAAGACTATTGAATTCAAGTGGGATTTACTGGAAACAATTAAACGCAACTCTGAAGATTGGGATCTCGACAAAGGTAAGGAGTCAGGTATAAAACCTAAGTTTGATTGTGTTAAATCTTTTATGGATACCGATGTTTTCCGTGAATTTAGCACTAAATATGGACTTGACTCTGAGATAGTAGTTTCTTTCTATGAATCCTTTGCTACTCATGTTGATCTCCCTAAGGAGAAGTGGTTTAAATATAATCCTCCCGTTGAAGTAAAAGTAGTTGCACCTATTAAAGTCGAGGAAAAGACTCTCACTTATAATGATCCTATCGTTCCTACTGCTTATATTGAGAAACCACCTTTCCTCTAATAAAGGTTCATGCTAAAGCTTCAACTATAGTCAACAAAAGTAATATTAGGACACCCAAACCCGCTGAGCAAATTAAAGTTGAACCTAGTATTGCTATGGTTAAAGATCTCTTGGTTGATAATATTGAGGGGCATGTTATTTACTTTTGTGATGAAGCTGCTAGAATTGCTAGGCCTGATACTAAAAATAAGCATAGACATGTTGTAGGCAAGCCTGTTGTTTGTGTTAAAATAGGAGATCACTGTTATCATGGCTTATGTGATATGGGTGCTAGTGCAAGTGCAATACCTCATTCCTTATACAAAGAGATTATGCATGACATTGCACCTGCTGAGTTAGAGGAAATTGATGTTACAATTAAGCTTGCTAATAGAGACACTATTTCACCAATTGGGATTGTTAGAGATGTTGAAGTCTTGTGTGGGGAAGTTAAATATCCTGCTGATTTTCTTGTTCTTGGTTCCCCACAAGATAACTTTTGTCCCATCATATTTGGTAGACCCTTCTTGAATATTGTTAATGCTAAGATAGACTCCAAAAAGGATGTTGTTACTATTCGTTTGGGGGATATGTCTCATGAGTTTAATTTTGCTAAATTTCGTAGACAACCCCGTGGTGAGGAATTGCCTACTAAAGATGAAATTATTGGTCTTGCTTCCATTGCCGTGCCTCCTAATGATCCTTTAGAACAATATCTGCTAGACCATGAAAATGATATGTTTATGAGTGAAAGAAGGGAAATGATGAAGTATTCTTTAAACAGGGACCTATTTTGAAACACAACTTGCCTGTTGAAATCCTAGGGGATCATCCTCCACCCAAGGGTGATCCCGTGTTTGAGCTTAAACCATTACCTGATACTCTTAAATATGCTTATCTTGATGAAAAGAAGATATATCCTGTTATTATTAGTGCTAACCTTTCAGAGCATGAAGAAAAGAAATTATTGAAAACTCTGAAGAAGCGTCGTGCTGCTATTGGATATACTCTCGGTGATCTTAAGGTCATTAGTCCCACTCTATGCCAACACAAAATTAAATTGGAGAAAGACGCTAAACCAGTTGTTGACCACCAAGGACGGTTAAATCCTAAGATGAAAGAAGTGGTAAGAAAAGAAATACTAAAGCTTCTGGAGGCAGGTATAATTTATCCCGTCGCTGATAGTCAGTGGGTAAGTCATGTCCATTGTGTCCCTAAGAAGGGAGGTATTACTATTGTTCCTAATGACAAAGATGAATTGATCCCACAAAGAATTATTACATGTTATAGAATGGTAATTGATTTCCGCAAATTAAATAAAGCTACTAAAAAGTATCATTACCCTTTACCTTTTATTGATCAAATGCTAGAAAGATTATCCAAACATACACATTTTTGCTTTCTACATGGTTATTCCGGTTTCTCTCAAATACCTGTGTCAAAGGAGGATCAAGAAAAGACCACTTTTACTTGCCCTTTCGGTACCTTTGCTTATAGACGCATGCCTTTTGGTTTATATAATGCACCTGCTACCTTTCAAAGATGCATGATGGCTATATTCTCTGATTTTTGTGAAAAGATTGTTGAGGTTTTCATGGATGATTTCTCCGTATATGGAACTTCTTTTGATGATTGCTTGAACAACCTTGATCGAGTTTTGCAGAGATGTGAAGAAACTAACCTTGTCTTAAATTGGGAGAAGTGCCGCTTTATGGTTAATGAAGGTATGGGGCACAGAATTTCTGAAAGAGGTATTAAAGTTGATAAAGCTAAAGTTGATGCTATTGAAAAGATGCCGTGTCCCAAGGACATTAAATGTATAAGAAGTTTCCTTGGTCATGCCGGTTTTTATGGGAGGTTCATTAAGGACTTCTCTAAATCTTCTAGGCCTCTGACTAATCTCTTACAAAAAGATATTCCTTTTGTCTTTGATGATGATTGTGTAGAAGCATTTGAAATAATTAAGAAAGCTTTGATTTCTGCACGTATTGTCCAGCCACCTGATTGGAATCTACCCTTTGAAATTATGTGTGATGCTAGTGATTATGCTGTAGGTGCTGTTCTAGGGCAAAGAGTTGATAAGAAATTAAATGTTATCCAATATGCTAGTAAAGCTCTAGACAATGCCCAGAGAAATTATGCTACTAGTGAAGAAGAATTTTTAGCAGTTGTATTTGCTTGTGATAAGTTCAGACCTTATATTGTTGATTCTAAAGTAACTGTTCACACTGATCATGCTGCTATCAAATATCTTATGGAAAAGAAAGATGCTAAACCTAGACTTATTAGATGGGTTCTCTTGCTACAAGTATTTGATTTGCATATTATTGATAGAAAGGGAGCAGAGAACCCCGTTGCAGACAACTTGTCTAGGTTAGAGAATGTTCTTGATGACCCACTATCTATTAATGATAGCTTTCCTGATGAACAATTAAATGTCATTAATGATTCTCGTTCTGCTCCATGGTATGCTGATTATGCTAATTATATTGTTGCTAAATTTATACCACCTAGTTTCACATACCAGCAAAATAAACAGTTTTTCTATGATTTAAGACATTACTTCTGGGATAACCCACACCTTTATAAACAAGGAGTAGATGGTGTTATTAGACGTTGTATACCTGAGCATGAACAGGAACAGATCCTACGCAAGTGTCACTCCGAAGCTTATGGAGGACACCACGCTGGAGATAGAACTGCACATAAGGTATTGCAATCCGGTTTTCATTGGCCTACTCTCTTCAAATATGCCCGTAAGTTTGTCTTGTCTTGTGATGAATGTCAAAGAATTGGTAATATTAGTAGACGTCAAGAAATGCCTATGAATTATTCACTTGTTATTGAGCCATTTGATGTTTGGGGCATTGATTATACGGGACCATTTCCTTCCTCTAATGGGTATACACATATTTTAGTTGCTATTGATTACGTTACTAAGTGGGTAGAAGCTATTCCAACTAGTAGTGTTGACCATAACACCTCTATTAAGATGCTTAAAGAAGTTATTTTTCCGAGGTTTGGAGTCCCTAGATATTTAATGACTGATGGTGGTTCACATTTTATTCATGGTGCCTTTCGTAAAATGCTTGCTAAGTATGATGTTAATCATAGAATTGCATCTTCATATCACCCATAGTCTAGTGGTCAAGTAGAATTGAGTAATAGGGAGCTCAAATTAATTTTGCAAAAGACTGTTAATAGGTCTAGAAAGAATTGGTCCAAGAAACTTGATGATGCATTATGGGCCTACAGAAGTACATTTAAAAATCCTATGGGTATGTCTCCGTATAAAATGGTTTATGGAAAAGCATGTCACCTACCTCTCTATCTAGAACATAAGGCATATTGGGCCATTACAGAGCTCAGTTATGATTTCAAGCTTGCCGGTGAGAAGAGGTTATTTGACATTAGCTCACTTGATGAATGGAGAACCCAGGCCTATGAGAATGCCAAACTATTTAAAGAAAAAGTTAAAAGATGGCATGACAAAAGGATACAAAAGCGTGAGTTTAATGTAGGAGATTATGTGTTGCTATTCAACTCTCGTTTAAGATCTTTTGCAGGAAAAGTTCTCTCTAAATGGGAAGGGCCTTACGTTATCGAGGAGCTCTATTGTTCCGGTACCATAAAAATCAACAACTTTGAAGGCACAAATCCGAAGGTGGTGAACGGTCAAAGAATCAAACATTATATCTCAGGTAATCCTATAAATGTTGAAACCAATGTTATTGAAACCGTAACCCCGGAGGAATACATAAGGGACACTTTCCAGAACGTTACAGACTCTGAAAAGGAATAGGTATGTGGTACGGTACGTAAACCGACACCAAAACAGTTCTAATGGCAATTTTTCTCCGTTTTGGAATATTTAAGAAAATAGGAAAATAAGTAGTCCGGGAAGGACACGAGGCTTCCACGAGGGTGGAGGGCGCGCCCTACGCCCTAGGCGCGCCCCCTTTCTCGTGGGCACCTCGTGTGCTCTCCGGACTCCGTTTTCTTGCACAATACTTCTTTTGGTCGGTAAAAATTCATTATATAATCTCCCGAAAGTTTTGACTACCGTACCACGCAAATATCCTCTGTTTTTGTTTTGAGCTATTTCTGCCGCAGATTAGAGCAAGATGTCTTCTCAAGAGTCAGTCGGGGAGAGTCGGGTGTCTCATCCGACACCGGGTCCAGGAGAAAACAGCGATGCCTATTACTTTGGGCCATCAACGGAGGAAGAGATGGAAGCCGACTTGAAAAGGATAGATGCCATGGAGGAGGATCAAGAAGTTACTTATCGTTTCCGGGCAGGATTCACGATAGGGGAACTACAGAGCTCAGCTATTCCAAACTCGGTCATCCCCTCCAATGTTAAATTTCTCTCTTATAAAAATATGAAAAAGAGTGTTACTTGTTCTCCCGCAGCTATGCAACATCCATGGGTGCAAGGAGCTTTAGTCGTCACGGGTAAGCTCGGTAAGGAAGTAATGGATCTCAAGCAACAAGTCAAAGCTCGAGGAAGAGAATCGTATCCTGAGGGGCATCATCGCCAAGAATATCACATCACCACCTCCGAAGAAACAGATATATTCACATGGGTATGGGCACTCCCCTTGGCAACTGCCAAGCTCGGGGGAGGTGCCCCGGTATCGTATCACCATATCACTCCTATCTTTACCGTTTTTTCTTAGTTCGATCCTTTTGGTAATATCTTGATCTAGTAGAATAAAGTTTTAGTATGATTTAGTTTTGAGTTTTGCTTTATGATCCTTCTATGTAATCGAGTCCGTGAGCTATATATAATAAAGATTAGTGTTGAGTCAAGGGCTTGATTATCTTGCTATGATCGTGAGGGAATAAAAGAAAAGAGAAATAATAGAAAGAAATAAAAGAGATCATAGTGATATTATGGAGAGTAATGACTTCACATATAAAGAGTATGATGAATAAAAGTTGTTGGGAGTTGACAAACATAGTTTTGGTCATCGTTGCAATTAATAGGAAGTAATAAAGAAAGAGAGGTTTTCACATATAAATATACTATCTTGGACATCTTTTATAATTGTGAGCACTCATTAAAGTATGACATGCTAAAGAGTTGATGTTCGACAAGGAAGACAACGTAATGGGTTATGTTTTCTTATATCTGAAATAAAGTATATTGTCATGGATCATCCAACATGTTGAGCTTGCCTTTCCCCCTAATGCTAGCCAAATTCTTTGCACCAAGTAGAGATACTACTTGTGCTTCCAAATATCCTTAAACCCAGCTTTGCCATGAGAGTCCACTATATCTACCTATGGATTGAGTAAGATCCTTCAAGTAAGTTGTCATTGTTGTATACAATAAAAATTGCTCTCTAAATATGTATGATTTATTAGTGTGGATAAAATAAACTTTATACGATCTTGTGATGTGGAAGAAATAAAAGCGACGGACTGCATAATAAAGGTCCATATCACAAGTGGCAATATAAAGTGACGTTCTTTTGCATTAAGATTTCATGCATCCAACCATAAAAGCACATGACAACCTCTGGTTCCCTCTGCGAAGGGCCTATCTTTTACTTTTGTCTTATACCTTATGCAAGAGTCATGGTGATCTTCACCTTTCCTTTTTACATTTTATCCTTTGGCAAGCACCATGTGTTGGAAAGATCCTGATATATATATCCAATTGGATGTAAGTTAGCATGAATTATTATTGTTGACATTACCCTTGAGGTAAAAGGTTGGGAGGCAACACTATAAGCCCCTATCTTTCTCTGTGTCCGATTGAAACTCCATACCCATAAGTATTGCGTGAGTGTTAGCAATTATGAAAGACTAAATGATAGTTGAGTATGTGGACTTGCTAAAAAGCTCTTATATTGACTCTTTCCGATGTTAGGATAAATTGCAATTGCTTCAATGACTGAGATCATAGTTTGTTGGTTCTCAATATAGTTTCTGATTCATAATTTACATTGTGAATAGATTATTACTTGAGCATAAGAGATCATATGACAATATCCATATATGTTGCTGTTATAAGAATGATCATGATGCCCTCATGTCCGTATTTTATTTTATCGACACCTCTATGTCTAAACATGTGGACATATTTTTCCTTATCGGCTTCCGCTTGAGGACAAGTGAGGTCTAAGCTTGGGGAAGTTGATACGTCAATTTTGCAGCATGCTTTTATATCGATATTTATTGCATTACGGGCTATTATTACACGTTATGTCACAATACTTATGCCTATTCTCTCTTATTTTACAAGGTTTACATGAAGAGGGAGAATGCCGACAGTTGGAATTCTGGGCTGGAAAAGGAGCAAATATTAGAGACCTATTCTGCACAACTCCAAAAGTCCTGAAACTTCATGGAGGCACGTTTTGGAATTAATAAAAAATACTGGCGAAAGAATCCACCAAAGGGGGCCCACACCCTGGCCACGAGGGTGGGGGGCGCGCCCCCTGCCTCGTGAGCCCCCTGGTAGGCCCCCGGTGCCCATCTTCTGCTATATGAAGTCTTTTACCCTGGAAAAAATCATAAGCAAGCTTTCGGGAAGAAATTCCGCCGCCAGGAGGCGGAACCTTGGCGGAACGAATCTAGGGCTCCGGCAGAGCTGTTCTGCCAGGGAAACTTCCCTCCGGGAGGGGGAAATCATCGCCATCGTCATCACCAACGATCCTCTCATCGGGAGGGGGTGAATCTCCATCAACATTGTAACATCCCAAAATTCTAAATTTTGGAATGTTATAATAAATAGATAGTTATGATTGATTGTGTGAAGTTGAGTGAAATTCGAAACTTTATGAAAGTTAAATGAGAGGGAATAAAATGACTTTCCCAAACTTTCATTTTCTTTTATGATCTCCGTGAATTCAAATTGTTTTCACCACAAAACCCTGGAGAGAAGATGACATGACTTCTTCCATTTATTTAAATGACAAGGGGTGTTGAAAATATTTGAAATTTCATTTGAGAATATTTCAAATTCTGAAACTTTATGCAACTCAATGATTTTCAGAAGCGAAGATAAACTGACTTCTTTAAAACATGTGAAATATGAGTTGGGAGTTTCAAAGGATCAAATTCAAAGTCCTTTTGGAAAATTATTTTTTCCCTACATCAGAAAATCGGAGATAAATAAATTTGAAATCATTTTGGTATTTTTAAAATGATTTTTATTGGATTTTTATTTTAGCAGTAGCACTCTTTGAATTATTTGATTTTTTTTCTCGATTTTATTTTTCTTGAAAAAAATGTCCACGTTGTAGAAAATCTTTTTCTAAAAATTTCGATATATTATATGCCAATGTTTTTATTTTATTTTAGTTTATCTTTTTTTCTGCTATCTGTCGTCGTTTAAAAAAACAAATCTTCGCCGACCGCCACGCGTCCCCAACCTCCGCCCAGACTCCGGCTCCCGCACGCCAACCGCCGCCGCCATGGACGTCGTGCCGCCTCCGGCCTCCTCTGCCCCCTTCCCCAAGCATCGCCGCCGCCTTCCCCGCCTATATAACCCGAGGCCCCGGCCCCTCTCTCTCTTTCCCCGCATCGCGCCGTCACCGCGGCCTCTCCTTGCCTCGTTCGCCGCCGCATCGCTGTTCGTGTCGCCCGCAGCCGCGCCTCCTCCTGCCGCACTCCACCGGCGCCCGCGCCTCGCCGCTGTTGCCGCTGCACGCCGCCACCGCCGCCGTCTTCGCCGCCCGCCGCCGCGCCCGGAGCTGCCGCCGTTCGCCCCCTCGCCACCGGACTCCGCCGCCGCCGACGACCCGCCGGAAAACCGCCGGTAAAAGCCACCGTTTTCTTTCGCTTTTTTTTAAACCTAGATCTATTTTCTTAGATAATTAGAGTATGTTCACCAGTTAGTAGTTTTTAGTGAACCTATTCGTTGTTTGGTCCTAAACAGTGAACCTTCGCATATTAGATCTGTTATTCGTAGCCAAGGACCTGTTCGTAATTATTTCATTTACTGATTAGTCCCTGTACTTCAAACGGCAACAACTTTTTGCTTGTTTGTCCAAATCCAACGAAACCAATGCCAAATTCTTCGTTATGATCCCCTCTATCCAGTAATCCAACTCAAACATGTTTTTGAAAATTTAAAATTTGAATTAGATCAGATTTGAATTTGAACTTCGTTTGATCATAACTTGAGTTTTATAACTCCGATTTAATTGATTCTTTTTGCAAATTAAAGCTCTTGACCTAAACTTTCTGATAAGGCCAAATTCACATAATTTTGGTACGGTTAGAAATTGTTTTATCTTGCAAGAGTTATTTGCTTGGTTTTGATGTTTTCCGAATCGTCTTCTTCGATCTTTCTGATCTTTTGAGTGATTGCTTATGTATGGTCACCATTGCTTGCTCACGATAGATTGACCGAAGTGTGACGAGTAGAACTATCAAGAGTTTTGAGTGCGAATCATCTTCATCAACAGTACATGCATGTTCACACTTTGATCATATCCCTTTCAAACCCAGTTTGTATGCATTAGTATCACCCTCAAACATTGCATGAGTAGGATTGATAACATGTGGGTATTGGGAAGTAGTTGATGAGGTAGGAACCTATTGCCCTACATTCAAACCTTGGGAGTTACTATTACGTTATGCTTATACTACTATGCTATGCTCGTAGACGTGGATTGGGTTTAAGAGTATTCATGACAGATGTGAGATTGTTAATTAATGGTTCAACTTAAGGTGGCAACTTGAATACACATCTGGGTGGATTGAGGCACCTGGGGAACCCAGTGATTGCCTGTATTTTTTTGGAAATCCCGGGGTACCGTGTGATTCTCCTATGGACGGCCACCCAGGCTCAAAGGGATCATGAGATTATTCATACTAGAAACTTCCGTGTGCAGCCACATGCTATTATGGGCTCTAGCATAGTTGATTAAGTCGTGTGAACTCTTACAGTGGCAGACTAGCAGATGTAGGGGAAAGTAGGTGTAATTGTCTACCCATTGTAAGGTGCTAACGCGTCTGAAAGACTGTGCCTCGGTCATCCGTTTCTCAAACACCATGTAGTGTGAGAAATCCAACGGAGGAGATCGAGTCTTGTGGGGAAAAGTGCACAAACCTCTGCAGAGTGTACAAACTAATCATGGTTAGTCGTGTCCCCGGTTATGGACAATCTTGAGTATCTGGTTTTTGGATTATCCTGTTGATCTCATCACGTTACTTAAATAATTTGTTGGGTTGTTAATGATTACTTTTAATTGGGATTGAGAGGGGGTTTACCTTCTCAATATTTTTCAACAAACTCTGTAGTTAAATAAAATATATTCCTTCGCAGTAGGGAAAAATTGGCTTTTCGCAGAAAACCTTATAACCATAGAGCTTTTCCACCAGCCATATATGCATGTAGTGACAGCCATCGTTCATCATTTCTCTATGGTGTGAATTTGCCAGTACATTCAATGTACTGACCCTTTGTGGCTGCAACGTCTCATGTTGCAGCATTCTTACGACGAGTAAGTTATACGTTAGGGTTACGATTTCTACACTCAACTTTGTCGTTGGTGTTGATGGGAATCCACAACCTTGTTACTTCCGCTATTTGGATTGAGGTAATAGTATTTACGTTACATTATACATGTGATTTACCTCTGTTATAAATCCTCGAGTACTGTGTGTGTCAGCATAGCGATCTAGGGATGACACTTAAGCACAGAGACTTCGATCCATTCGGGTCGGGTCGCTACAAGATGGTATCAGAGCACATGTTGACTGTAGGACGTGACCCTAGAAACTGGCAAGCCCATAGTAAAAGATTTTTCTCTACAACTTTCTTTTTCAAAAAGATCTTTTACCTCTCTTCTCTTCTGAGCTTATTCAAATATTCCCTTTTAGTGAGACCATACCCTTTTTCCCTTTGGACCACTCAAAGATTCGACGGATGAGACCACTTCGAGAAGTACAAGATATCGGACAACTAAGACCACTTCGGAATGAAGAGGATTTTACTGTGCATTATGATAATGGAAACTACAACGGTTGAAGACTCCGAAGACTGGGAGAATTTGAAGGCCCTGTAGAATTTTCCAGATTTGTATGACCTAGGAAGGCACCCCTTATGGAACTTGGCAGACTATGGAAGCTATTAATAACCGAGATCAAGGTGTATCAGAGAAAGACCGGAACATGGAGCATTAAAACTCAAAGTTTTGTCAAGAAAACCCTAAGGCATGAGATATCAACTATGGAATGATAGCTCATGGCAATGACAAGGGAAGAAACACAGCTATCCATGATGTTATCGCCCGCTTATGCTATTGTCACCGTGCTGAGTTAAGCATGCATATGCATGGAAGGATTGGATGGTAGAAGGCTGATGGAGCATCTGTTAGCAAAAGATGAAATTTTAACCTTAGCTGGTGTATCGCCAGGATCTGGAGTGTTACATCAAGAAGTTAAGATGGACCTGCAGGAAACAGTATTTGATAAGGAAGCGTTTCATGAAGAACTCAAGACCCAGAAGCTGAAAGTAGCCAAGCTAGAGGAGCAAAACCTTGAGACATCAAAGATTCGTCAGGAACTGAAGGACAGTAGGATCATGGTTCATGTCAAGGATGTTGAAACCCAGAAGTTTGGAATGCAACTCCAGAAATATAAAGGACGTCATGAGAGACTTCGCATCAACAGAGATGATCTGGCAAAAGAACTTGAGAAGGACAAGCACGATCGGAAGAAGCCCATCGGAGACATGAACAAAACTTGAAGAGTTTGACGGCTTTGAAGATTTATTGCCCTTTAGAAGACCAAACCCCTGTTATATACTTACGTTAGATGCGACGTTCTGTGAGCTGTCATTTGTTTGATGTTTTTCTAACAGCCACAGAGCAAAAATCTGTCTTTTCAAAACTTTTGTTTGTATTGTGTGCATCCCTCTCGATCTCTCTTACCCCACCCCAAACCCCTGGACCCAATAGAGATGAATGGAGATGAACTCACATTTCCGGGACCGATAAGTCAATTGGAGACAGACCGATGGATTCAGAACATGGAGGATCACATGAAGAATAACCCTATAGCTGGAAAGGATATGACCCAGCATGCTCTTGAGTGCTTCAAAAGAGGTGCCACTACCTGGTAGAGGATGTACCAAACCATCAATGGATGGCAAGGAGTAACCACTTGGAAGGAATTTAAGTGGACTTTGTTAAAGTCTTGGCTTGTGTCCCAGAAATTGAGGCCTTATGGAAAGGATATGAAGAAACCTTGTGCATACAAGCTTTGTGGAGAAATAGGACACAACCATAAAGAAAACAAGGACGAATACCCTCATAAGAAGAAGATTACCAAAGGAGTTAGCCGAGGATCTCAGGGAGCTTCGTTTGGAGATAGTCCCCATAGGTTTCGTTGCAACAATGGAGGTTCAATCAACCTTAGTGGGAAAGATTCTAGAAGCACAAAAGGATGAAAAAGAGATGGCTGAGATAAAGGAGAAGATGAGCAAAGGAAAGGCCAAAGGTTTTCGTAAGGATGAGCACGACACCTTATGGTTCGAGGACCGTGTATATGTGCCCAATAATGCAAAGATCAGGAAGTTAATACTTCAGGAGGCTCATGGCTCACCATACTCGATTCGCCCTGGAAAACACCAAGATGTATTAGGATTTGAAGGAGCGTTTCTGGTGGACTGGTATGAAGAAGGATATTTTGGAGTATCTAGTCGTAGGTGATGTATGCCAGAGAGTAAAGGCAGAGCATCAGAAGCCAGCTGGATTACTACAGCCTATGCCGATACCCGAATGGAAGTGGGATAAGCTTGGCATGGATTTCATTACCGGATTTCCCAGAACCCGATCGGGATATGATTCTATCTGGGTAGTAGCTGATTCGCTTGACCAAAGTGGCTCACTTTATCCCAGTGAAAACCACCTATACAAGTGCGAAGTTGGCCAAGATATATATGACCAGGATCGTATGTCTGCATGGAGTTCCGAGGACCATCGTATCAGATAGAGGAACACAGTTTACCTCAAAGTTTTGGAATCAGCTGCACCAGACTTTGGGTACTAGGCTAGAGTTCAGTACAGCCTTTCATCCGCAGACAGATGGATAGACCGAGGGAGTTAATCAGATCCTGGAGGACATGTTGAGAGCGTGTGCGCTAGATTATGGATCTAGTAGGGATGATAATCTACTTTACGCAGAGTTCTCATACAACAACAGTTACCAAGCCAGTTTGAAGATGACCCCTTTTGAAGCTTTGTATGGGAGAAGGAGCCAGACACCATTGATGTGGGATGAAGTTGGAGACCGTCAGTTGTTTGGGCCAAATGTGATCAAGGAGTCAGAAGAGAATGTTAAGTTGATTCAAGATAGACTGAAGGTAGCTCAGTCCAGGCAGAAGAGTTATGCAGACTCAAAAACGCAAGGAGGTAGTATATGAAATTGGAGACAGAGCATGCCTTCGTGTGTCCCCTCTGCGAGGAATTAAACGATTTGGAGTTAAGGGAAAGTTAGCCCTGAGATTTGTAGGACCATACCGAGTTTTGGAGCGTATGGGAGAAGTGGCCAACACGTTGGATTCACCCGAAGGATTGTCAGGAGTTCATGATGTGTTTCACGTTTCCCAGTTGAAGAAGTGCCATGCAGGGATGGCCAATATTCCCCTGTAAGAACGCTTGACCCTGGAAAGGATAATGATGTTCCACGAAGTGGAGTATGGACTTCATAAGTATAAGTTTTTATCTCGGTATGTGGGATATCCCACGAGGATGAAGAGATGAATTACTATTGGATATAAAGGAGGTATGATGTTGGAAATATGGATCAATGGAAATTCCATGATGAGTCTGAGTAATCATGTCCTAGTTTGGTGCCAATAGAAGGAAGGAAGACAGTACAATTGGATGGATTTAAGAATACTAGGAAGTTGGATGTTGGATTAAGGATCAGTTTCCCCGATGATGAGTTCAAGGTTTACCAGTGATGAGATGGGCCATAACCCACAGGCCCCAGGACCTGCCAAGAAGCAAGCACATTCTTGCTGAAGGAAAAACCCTGGAAGAAGTTACGACTTTATTGATAGACGATCTTATAGGAGTTTACGCAAACCTGAGAATTGTGAAGGAACGATAGATGTTTGTTTGGCTTGCAGAATCAATGGATTTATCCGAACCTGGTTCGTTGACAAGAGAAATTCTGCAATGCTTGTGAGGATGACCGAGTGTTAGAATGCGAGATTCGCTAAACAGTATACAAGGTAATGATATGGGTGCGGGATGGATTGATCACCATACCGACTTACTCTTATTGTTCGCCTTGCTATACGGGATGGTAAATCTGAGTGACTTACCTATAGTAGAGAGACGACGATCAAAACCTTGTTCGAGCCTTAGAATGGTATAACGATTTTCCCCCTGTACAAGGCAGCTTTTGCCAACCGTAGGTCATACGGTGAGGTTCAACCCAGACCCATTTCCTGCAGGAGAAACCATAAATTGTTGACCACCATGAGATATCGATAGTTGTTTAGTATTGGCGCCAGACCTATCAGCTATGAAGACCCGGTCTCGGAATAACCTTACCAAGATAAAAAAAAAGGACACAAGAATCGAGGTAAAGGTTATGCCACTACCGGAAGAGCCCAGAGAAGGAATTTTTCCCGAGAATCTGAGAAGACCGACACTATCAAGAATAATGGATGGAGCATATGAGTTTTGATGGAACCGTAACCATGCTTCTAAGGGTGGTAGCACCCCAGACCCCTTGTGATGATCGATGGATTTTGAGAAGACCCCCAAACCTAACCTACTTCTTGCTAGCCTCTCCGAATCTCGAGGACGAGATTCATTTTAAGGGTGGTAGGTTTGTAACATCCCAAAATTCTAAATTTTGGAATGTTATAATAAATAGATAGTTATGATTGATTGTTTGATCGATTGTGTGAAGTTGAGTGAAATTCGAAACATTATGAAAGTTAAATGAGAGGGAATAAAATGATTTTCCCAAACTTTCATTTTCTTTATGATCTCCGTGAATTCAAATTCTTTTCACCACAAAACCCTGGAAAGAAGATGACATGACTTGTTCCATTTATTTAAATGACAAGGGGTGTTGAAAATATTTGAAATTTCATTTGAGAATATTTCCAATTCTGAAACTTTATGCAACTCAATGATTTTCACGAGCGAAGATAAAATGACTTCTTCAAAACATGTGAAATATGAGTTGGGAGTTTCAAAGGATCAAATTCAAAGTCCTTTCGGAAAATTATTTTTTAATTTGGAGTTATTTAGGTTTTATTCAAATTATTTTTCTCCAAAAAAACATAATACATGGAAAATAGGGTAACATGATTCTCTACATCAGAAAATCGGAGATAAATAAATTTGAAATCATTTTGGTATTTTTAAAATGATTTTTATTGGATTTTTATTTTAGCAGTAGCACTCTTTGAATCATTTGAATTTTTTTCTCGATTTTATTTGTCTTGACAAAAATGTCCACGTTGTAGAAAATCTTTTTCTAAAAATTTCGATATATTATATGCCTATGTTTTTATTTTATTTTAGTTTATCTTTTTTTCTGCTGTTTGTCGTCGTTTAAAAAAAAATCTTCTCTGACTGGGCCGGCCCAGCACCCAGCCAGGCCACGGCCCAGCCAGCCCAGCCCCGCGCGTCCCCGACCTCCGCCCGGACTCCGGCTCCTGCACGCCAACCACCGCCGCCATGGACGCCGTGCCGCCTCCGGCCTCCTCTGCCCCCTTCCCCAATCATCGCCGCCGCCTTCCCCGCCTATATAACCTGAGGCCCCGGCCCCTCTCTCTCTTTCCCCGCATCGCGCCGTCGCCGCGGCCTCTCCTTGCCTCGTTCCCCGCCGCATCGCTGCTCGCGCCGCCCGCAGCCGCGCCTCCT